>NC_139627.1:23759586-23912086 GCF_964638095.1 Poromitra crassiceps | reverse complement strand
CCCCCTCCCCCAACAACCCTGTTGATAAGTTGTGTCTATATAAAGGCTGGCGTGTGATTTCCAGTCTCACGTTCACACTGTGGCTGACAGTTTCCAAATTCTTATATATGTGACACAGATCTTCCAGTTTTCCAATCAAGTGTGAGGAGCAAAAAGCTGCGTGGGGTTGCATTTTTCCCCCATTCTGATCTGGACCACATTATACAGTATATGTTATTGCCGACAAAATTGGATCCTGAGGCATGATGCGACCTACATGTGACTTGTACTTGTATTTGACTGCTCAATTTGTCAGTGCTGCCAGGGCAACAAGCAAATATTACGTCAATCACAATGTCGGTGCTACGGCAGCTCAGCCGAGCGGCGTTAGCATGGAGGACAGTGAGTCAAAACAATGGAAAGAAAGCCAGATTGTTATGTGGGAGATGCCGCAATTCAATCACATCTGGAAGGCGTACAGTATATCACTGAAAAGTGTTTGCGACAAGTGGGAGAAACGCAGCTACAAAAATGCAATGCAACATCTTTTGTTATTGCTTCTGCGCTCACGCATATTTTCGACATTCCTGTCAGTTCACATTGGTATTGGATGTGTTCCATCTTAGAAGAGATATAAACAATAATCAATGTTAGAACTCAGGATATGAGCATGAAGGCCTTCTGTGTGAATGAAGCCTGCTGAAACTGACCAGCAGCCACAGACAATCAACTGACCAGCAGCCACAGACAATCAAATGTCCGCCCAGGACAACGGACAACTGTCATTGAAAATTAATTGAAATGAACAGCGACGGACAGACACAACAGATCCTTTAAGTCAGCTTGCAAAAGTAATTTTCATTGTTTATTGCCATTTCTGTCGGAGCGATTATGTTGCTATAAGCCTATGGGCACGGTTATCATTTCATCATTATTTTCGGACAATATTGGATTAGCCTACAGGTACATGTAACGTGTTCATGTTGAATACATGTAATGTATGCATGTTGACGAAACTGAGGAGTTAATTAACTAGAAACTGCAAGTACATGTAACCTATTCATGTTGACGAAACTGAGGAGTTAATTAATTAGAAACTATAGGGAATAATAATAATAATAACGATAATGAATTTTATTTGTTTAGCACACTTTAAAATCAAAAATAATTAAAAACCCTTAAGTAGAGGATTAAAACAGGCCCTAGTCGAACGCAGTGTGAAAAAGGTGGGTCTTTAGGCTGCTTTTGAAGGCAGCAAGGGAGTCCGAGGCCCGGATAGATCCTGGGAGCAGATTCCACAGGCGTGGCCCCAGTGCACAAAAGGCATGATTTCCCATGGTTGAGAGCCTTGTGCGTGGAATTGCAAGCAGGTTTTGGCTGCCAGACCTGAGAGTCCGGGATGAGGTTTGGGGGGAGAGGAGGTCCCGGACGTAGGTCGGCCCGAGGTGGTTGGTGGCCTTGTAGACGAGCAGGAGGGTTTTGTAGATGATGCGCTGGTTTACTGAGTTGGAGATCAGGTGGTAGAATGATGTTTGGCAGACCGATTTTATGTGGGCATCAAATTACAGTGATGTGTCAAATTTAACACCGAGGCTGGTGACAAGTGAGGACAGCGGGATGGAGTGGTTGTCAACAGTTATGTGGGTGATACCGGCCTGTGTGGTTTGATGGGGTGTGCCAATGAGAATGGCTTCGGTCTTACTGCCATGTACATGTAACGTATTCATGTTGACGAATCTGAGGAGTTAATTAACTAGAAACTACAGGTACTGTACATGTAACGTATTCATGTTGACAAAACTGAGGAGAGTGAATTAACTAGAAACTACAGGTACATGTAACGTATTCATGTTGACGAAACTGAGGAGTGAAATTAACTATAAATCCTTTCCAGCGTCCGTCGCTGCCTCGCCCGCTGAACTGGCAGTGCAAATTCTTTACCTCATCGTCGTCATCGTCCTCCTCCTCCTCAGCGCTCATTTCTACCATGCCTCGTTGGTTTGCCCTCGAGGGGGCTCGCAGACACAGCTTCACTCGCGGACGCAGCTCGGTCACTACGCGACTTCGCATGTGTTGAGCAATTGTGCGTGGTCGGAATCAGCCGGCCAATTAGATTAGTAAGATGAAAGAAAGATGGAAAAAAAATACAAACTGATATTTAATCCGACTTTATTCAAATGGACAATTTTGTTCAAAGATATTTTTTTATGATGGCGTCCTACTGTATATCAATATGACATTCAAAGCTTCATTCGAATACCTCAATAGAAGCATTGAATGTAAAGAAGTTTACATTCAGTAACAGCCCTAGTGTGTAGCTGCTTGTCGATATGAGGGTGTGCGTGGGCGAAGTGTTACTTTGAAACATCTCAGCTGGAGGACTGAAAAGCATTGCCACCTGCTATTTTCGGCATGGGCTAAC
The DNA here is from genome assembly GCF_964638095.1 of Poromitra crassiceps. Classification (NCBI taxonomy): domain Eukaryota; kingdom Metazoa; phylum Chordata; class Actinopteri; order Beryciformes; family Melamphaidae; genus Poromitra; species Poromitra crassiceps. The sequence goes on along the minus strand of NC_139627.1, from coordinate 23,909,685 downwards.
AGAGATGCTGGGATCTATATAAAGGCACAGTGGCCTTTGCTAACATGAAACATAGACAGTTTATGTATCTGCGACAGCGAGACAACAGGGAACACACAACAGATTGTAGTGTGGCACTTTTGGCAGCAGTCAGATGCTATGAGAGCTCATGAATCATCCCACGGGCACCACACAGAAACACTCTCCGGTCACATCATACTTCTTCCACTCACGGTTCATAAGACAGCAGCAGATGTGCTTTAAATTAGGTGATAAAAAAGATCTCTCACTGAATTCTGGGACTGATTAAATACCAACATTGCCATCAAAGGCAGCTTTCAAAGATGACTCCACTGAGAAAATGATGCAAAAACGACCATGAGAACATTCTTCATATCAATCCTTTCTATGTGTGAAGCAATCTATTTGGGGGAAGATTGTGATGAATCTGTTTGTCTCAAAAATAAATACATACATAAATAAATAAATAAATAAATAAATAAATAATGAATTAAATAAATAATTAAATAAATAAATAAATAAATAAATAAATAAATAAATAAATACATACATACATACATACATACATACATACATACATACATACATACATACATTGAACTGAAAATGTGGAGGGAGCTGGATGGCACAGCGGACAGTGGTATAGAAACCCGAATGTCGCTGAGTAAGTGAGTGAGTGAGTGAGTAAGTGAGTGATGAAGTTCCACCATTGGTCGGCTGTGGCATGTGGCATACCGATACATGGTGTGAGTTGACGCATGCACCAGACCGGACAAGCTCAGTTCACTAGCCAGCAGCTAGCTAGAAAGCCATGGCAAGAGTCACCTTAACAAATGGGATGAAATGTGTCATAATGTTTCGTACGCAGGAGACAAAGCTACATTCAACAGGAGCAGACAAGAGCTCCAGCTAGCGCTAGCATCACTGCTAGTTGACAGGAGTCTCCCCACACACACACACACACACACACACACACACACACACACACACACACACACACACACACACACACACACACTTCCCCGACAAAACCGTTACAGTGAAAACGTGACAGCAAAATGACAGCCATGAGCATGAGCCAGCTACAGCTATGATGAGACAGGAAGTGGGACACTTCAGATTCAGAGTTAAAGCATAGATTCTGTCACTTTTGAGGAAAAATTTGAGAATAATGTTCTCAATTGGACATAAATGTTAATAGAAGCATAATAGTATAAAAGTATAACATATTAGTATAAATACATCACACACTGTCCAGCTATAGGTTCCCTAGTGTTTGAGTTCTTGTCTTTTCTCTGACCTGTTAAGGGGGTCCACCACGATGGCTCGGGGGTGTGACATGTCTCCCTCCAAGAGAGTCTTCCTGGTCTGGGAGGCGCTCTCCAGCCTGGCAACGCTGATCGTCTTCCTGTAGCCGTCGTTGGTCCAGTACAAGTTGTTCCCGATCCAGTCCACAGAGATCCCCTCAACATTGTCAAGATCTAAAATAAAATCATTACTATAGAATCCAGTAGAATCACAGAACCAAACACACAATTCATATATTCCCCTATCATTTTGTTTGTGTCTGCTTATGTTAGCTGTGACACATCTCTTTGGTATGAAGACACAAATAATTGCACAGGACTCAGAACACCAACTTCACCAGTAGCCTACTTTCCCCTCCTTCCGTCTGGTCGTAGATACAGAGGACCCATGTGCAGGAGGGCTCACTTCAGCAAGAGCTTTGTCTCTTCTGCATTGCAAGCTCTATAGTAACCCCCCCCCCCCACCCCAAATGGCATATCTGCACAATGTCAACCTTTGGGGTTTCTGTTACTGATTGTGTTTTTCTGTCATTTTGTATCATGTCTCTGAACTGTTTTCGTGTGTACACCAACTGTGGAAAAAAATGTCCTCTCTGAGGACAATAAACTAACTAGAACTTGTGTCTGTGTGAATAAAAAGCTTCCTCCTGAACTGAGGCTTGGATTGGTGCTGTGGCATACTATCGTATATTTTTTGTATACTTTTTCAACAGAACAAAATGACAATTTCAAATTGATTACGGAAAACGTCGTGCTCTCGATTCCTCCCTGGCCCACTGTGAAAATGACTGCTAATGTTTTCCCAGTGAGTCACTGGGAGTGCAGTCTAATGCAGCACGGCAGCGGCTTCCCTACACCTGAAGCTCAGAACAGCACTGAGCATGGTCATGTTAGAGACAAGCGAGAGGCAAGAGAGAGATGTGCAGTTGTTGAGTAATATAATAATAAAACACTGTGGTATGAACGGTTAATAACACATTTATTCCTTCTATTTGGGGCCTAGCAGCAGATTTCAGTCCAGTTCCAGACTTCGTAATGTGCTGCTATAAAGGTCTATAAAGATAATATGTATAAGAAAGGAGTCACAGGGCTCCAGACCAACTTTTTAGTGGTGTACATAATTTAGTGCTGCACTGGCACCGAACCTATGTCAGCATAAATGTACAATAAATTCCCCCCCATTACATTTAGAGATATATCCTAATTGTCTTGCTAATGAAATGCCAAGACTTCCCATGTGCTGAAGTCGATACGTTGTTTTATGCTTTCAGGCTTTTTGTCCATTCTTTAAATATCAGAACAAACAGGGAAATGCTTTGAGAATGATAAACAGAGCGAGGCCTACAACGCAAAAGCAATCAGACACCTTATCTGGAAAAACTAGGCCAACTTCTCTCTCCTTCCTCTGCTTTGCCTGGCTCGTCCTCCTCCTCTGACAGCTCCTCTGTGACATCACTGTTTCATAGTGGAGGTGACACAAGGTCCAGGGCATCGATCATCTACAGTATCATCTCTGATTCAGGTTTGTTTCTCACATGTGTGATGATTGCAATTGCACAGTTTTTCTGTTTTGGTGATTGGCCTATTCAGTGGTTCCCAAAGTGTGGTCCACTTCAAAATATAATGAAGCTTAGTGAAAATTCTATAAGAGAGACCTGTAGTGTCATTCATTCATTCACTCTCTTTCCTTTATTCACTCTCCTAGGAGAAACCCTCTAGTTGTCATGCCCACTCCTTAATCACCCCGCTTTTCCCGCTTCTAAGAGAAACCCTTTAGTTGTCATGGGCATTCATTCCTCCCTTCTGTCTTCATTCACTTCTTTCCCGCTTAGGAGAAACCCTTTAATTGTCACACCCACTCATTCATAACACTCTGTCATCAATCACCCCTTTTCCCACTTCTATCGGCAACGTTCGGATTAAGCCAATCAGAGTAAGACACATCTTCCCATTCAGCCTATCATCGTCTAGCTGTCATAGCTAAAAGCCCCCTTTTTCTCTCTGTGTGGTCTGTTGCTTTTCAGTGCGTTCCTGCGACCCTCCTCCACCCCATTCTCCTCCAGTCCTCTCCGAGGTCTCAGATTCAGAAGCCTTCTCCAAGACCTCACCTGTCATCACCACTAGGTCTAGACTCCATGGGGGGATATTCATTCCTATTCCTATTCTTGAACTAACTTCTTTCTCTCTCTTCATTAAAAAAAATAAATAAATACTAACTTAACTTTACCACTATTCCTTCAGATGTTGTAGTTGTCATAGACTGTGTTGCATAGTTGATTGCTCTATTGCTGACAAAAATGTGTTATTGTAAGTCGCTTTGGATAAAAGCGTCTGCCAAATGACGTAATGTAATGTAATGTAATGTATTCCTGGCTGCACTACCCCTGCTGATCATGACGTCATAATCAAGCTGACGTCATGATGGAGTCTAATCGAATCTTCCCTGCTCCTTCCTACTGCTGTGCAGCAGTCTCTGACGCAGGGGACGACTGTCGCCAAGAGACTCATCCTAAGGGAGTGGAAGTCCCCCTCCCCACCTTCTTTTCAGCTATGGCTGTCAGACAGCCAGAGTGAAGTTAGGCTCCAAATTTAGGCTGCATTTTGATGAGAGAAAAGAAAATGTCATAGGGGGTCCTCTTTTTCACAGCCTAATATGTTGGCAGGTGTGTGTGTGTGTGTGTGTGTGTGTGTGTGTGTGTGTGTGTGTGTGTGTGTGTGTGTGTGTGTGTGTGTGTGTGTGTGTGTGTGTGTGTGTGTGTGTGTGTGTGTGTGTGTGATAGCTGGATGTACTGGACAGACTGGGAAGAGGATGAGGTGAACGACAGCATCGGGTGAATAGAGACTGCTTGGATGGACGGATCCAACCGCCGCATCTTCGTCACAAGCCCTGGCCTGTTTTACAAAACCCTCAATAACATTGCATAATTATGCTTCTACTCTTGAGCAGTTGTATTTTTTCCTGTCAATAAATAATTACTCATAAATCACAAAAATGACGCATATGGGTTTACATTGGAGCTAGTTGAAAGTTCTGTGCGTCTCATACAAAGGACACCTTGTTCAGTATTAGATGCTGAGGGCCGTGACAAACGCCCTGGGACGGGCTGAGCTCAATTTCGGGGGGGGGGGGGGGGGGGGGATCATTTTTCACAGCAGTGTGAATGTTTCCCTCATGCAAGTAATTACAGTTAATGGAAAACAGTGCATCATTTATCAAATTCTGGTTTTGCTTCTTTAACAGCTTTTTAAATTATGCAACAGAGATGTAGATCAATATACAATGTACTTAGTGTGTCGACCACTAAGAAAAAAAATTCAATGTAATTCATTATGTTAGTATTAAATATGAGAATACCTATAAATCTCACTCTCAATCGTAACCCTTACTCCATGAATTATTGCTATAAAAATTCAGTGAGACTGCACCCATGCAAGGAAATCACAACTCAGCCTATGAAAACCAGGAGAGATGTAATTTCAATGCATGACTACGGTAATTGTACAATGTTGTGACTTGTGTACTCACCACGTGATGAAATAATAATCCAAAGTTACTGGAAATGGCCATTTTCAAAGTAAATCCACACACCGCGCTGTGTACAGCGCCTCATGGCAAACGAGGAAATAACTTCAGTTACTCTTGGTTAGTTTGGTTAATTTTTGTTCTATCTCGGGCGGCGTGTGGACTCTGACTCTGAAGTTCTAGTGGGGCCGTGGTCAATAAACCAAAGTGGATCTACTGTAGCTTCCAGGTTGGCCTACAACAAACATCACCCTATTGATAAGTGAGAAGAACTCCTGTATTTGCTCTGCATTTCGCACAAAGTCTAAAAATAGTCATAAAATGTGAACTAATGGTTACACGCTATCTGAATCAGTTTAAGAATGATCATCAAGGTATCAACTTTCATAACATCTTATCATTCCCCAAACGTACTTCCTTTTCCTGTATTGTTGTACATGTATATTACTATATTGCTGTACTGCTAAGTAGAGTAATCAAACAATACATTGATATATATTGCATTATGAAATCAATGTAAACATGTTTTTGCTAGTGAAAATTCACGGCTGGTTACTCTGGATTCCACTAGCCACATTAGCTAGCGAGCAAAAAAGTTAATTTCAACCCCTGCCAAGTGAAATGCACAATATGGGCCTGTGGCACAAAATACATGTGCGTAACTTCATTCTCAGAAAATATTACTCAATGGTATCAGATATTGCATGCAGACACCTTCAAGAAATGCTGCACAGAATGTTTAGCATAATGAAGCAATTAGACCCACCGTCTTTGAGTATCGTCTCTCGGCTGTTTCCATCGATTTTTTGCCGCCCGATGAGGAAACTGGTGGTGTCGGCAAAGTAGATGTGTCCCGATTCTGCGTGGTAGTCGATCGCTCGTGGGTTGACCAGGTCCTCGATTGGCACCATGTGCTCATTGCTGGACTTCACGTTCATATCCAGGCCTCGGATGACCCCGGGACGCCCCTTCCCATAAAACAGGAAGAGATCGTTTTTGGGCTCTACAAGGCAAGAGACACGGACCCTTTTTTACTCTTATTGTCAATTAATTGGTCTAATTCATCAATGCTGATCCCAGCATTAAACCCTCTTACCGGCCACATTGTTCTTATCTGTGAGCCAGAGCCAGGGCCATCCATTCACCTTAATGGAGCCAGTAATCAGTGCCAATGACTATACTCTACCCCCTCAATCACGCCCGTGCTACATAACTGCCCAGACAGTAAGAGAAGGAAAATGTTTGAGCAAACAGAGAGAATGGCAATACTTGCCTTGGCTGTGAACACGGCTTCTGATCTAAAATAGCATTGCGTCTGGGTAGAAAGGCAAGCAGAGAGCCCTAGAAAGCTGAGGTAGCTCCTCGGCGGCCTGCCAGCCGCTGAGGGGGCTGTACGTTCCCGAACCCTTGGGGAACCTCCGCAGAGGTAGAGGAGGAATGAAGGAGGGCTTCCAGTGAGAGAAGCAGACCTCTCCTCGCTCTCAGCACCTACCCATGAGACTGGGATGCTGGGGGTGAGGACCACACATGCCTCACTTCAATTTATCATCTTGTGAGGGAGAGACCAACTACCCAGGAGACAATTAAGCATTGCAAGAGACCCAGATATCAAAACCCCGGCGTGACTGCTGTATGAAGAAGCACTAGCATTTAGCAGTGAATCTCATTATGCTGAGGGAGAGGGAGAGAGAGAGAGCTGGTGTCATCAGAACATCTAGGAGAGGGGAATAAATCAAAGGTGTCACGGCGAGCCACCCGACGCCTCGTTACCCCGATCGAAATGTGGTGGGCCTCAGATTGTGTCATCAATTTGATCTTCTGCTTTTATTGTCAACTACACAATGTCCACCAATTGATCAGTCCAGCCAACAAATGCAGACAAACTTAAAACCCCATTATGGCAATAATGAATCAGGCTCGCGACAGGTCGATAGCGGAACGTCATTTTCAAATGGGTCTCTGTGTCCACCGGCGTTCATCTTTATCACTGTCACTCTGAGGCTGATGCATGTGTGGCACACCCACTGCTCTAATATGACGCATGACCTTTACAGGCACATCATGACAATATGAGAAATGGCAGCGATGCAGAGCGCCCCCTGCCTTCTGCTACCCTTTACATGCATACACCACACAGATCCTTGCTAATCATGACTATATGAAGAGCTTGTTATGACAATCCTTTGGAACAGGCGTTATCGTGTTACGTGGGCAAGAAAACGACTTTGAGGATACATGATGGCACACAATGTTACAGTACACCTAGTCAGGGTGAAATATGTACTCACTTTTACAGGACTGTCCGTCAGAGCCCAGGCTGTAGCCAGTGCGACAGCGGCAGGTTCTGGACTTGTAGCTGCCACTCAGTAAGCAGATGTGGGAACATCCCCCTGGCTTGCTGTACGCATCCGTCTCACACGCGTGACTTCTGACTGTAGACAGAATCAGGAAAAACAGGGAATCCATTATGAACCTATGAAACGTCATCTTTCAGTACGTGAGCAGACTTTGAGACACTTTGTTAAGCCGCGTGCAACATGTATTTTACCTTTTGGCTGAGTGAGTTTGTGGAAAACACGGATCCCTCTAGAATTCCCCAGGCTGATTAGTGTCCTGGGCTCTGCTGTGATGTTAAACCTATGGATCTGCAGCAGCTCCACGGTGGTGGTCCCTCTGGAAGGGTCAGAGTGGGTGGCGTACAGGCAGTCCTCAAACAGAGCTAATCCGTAAATATACGACACCTGGAAAACAAAGATCCGACGCACTTTAGTTCACCCCTGAAGCCAAAAATAACTCAAGAACACAAGAGGAATAGAGCAAATACAGATAAAAACAGAAGAGGACTTTCATCTTGGAACATGCAGCTGTTATGCATGGCGGGGTCTGTGCATTTGGCAGCGCACGCGGGGTCAGGAGCTGGACTCTGCTCCTCGGAGACTCCCCTGGCCCTGACACCCCAGCCTTCATGCTACATTTAGCAGGCTGACACCCACATGCACCAACAGACAAGGTTGGATGAGCTGTGCTCACAGGAAGTACACCTAAGCCCACTGGGCCACGCCTTAGCACCGGGGGCACCAAGAAACATACGTGAGAATAAATAAATAAATAATAAATAAGTCAGCCACTCGACCGGCTCTCTCTATGGACGTGACCTTGGCACCTGGCCTCAAATACAACAACCCTCAAAGCAGCCGCACATATGCTGCTCCTACTGACTGCATATTCTGCACTTCTATCATTCCTACTATGCATGAGAACTAACATTATATGACATGGTGCTTTGTAATACAAAGTTACAATGCATACAAAGTTTGTATGCATAAGTAACATTATAAGTTGGAGAAAAGCTTGCAATGATTTTAGAAGGATCCCTTTACAGTATATAGTGATTGTAAAATTAGAGACAGTTTTTATTTTTATTTTTTCAAATGCTCTCATGGATCAAGTAATTTATTTGTGATTCAAGTGCTGCAGTTCATCAATATAATATGTATGTTATATGTACTGATACTCGTGACTGAACAGCGGCGGAAAGGAGCTGTTCTTCATTTGCTTTCATGGAGATGAAACGCGATGAACCTTCTCCATCTACAGAGGTCACAAGCTTGTGAAGAACACCTGCACATACAATAATGTGTTCCTTCATCAGAGAGGGTCGATCACTAGCTTAAGTTGCTTGAAAGGGATCTTTTTATGAATAATAATAATAATAATAGCCTAATTAAAGGCCTGAAAAATGCACAAGAGAGAGACTAATGATGTGCACATTTGTAGCCCAATGCAGCCCATGTGTGCCGCGCCTCCTTCAAATTAATTAACTGTGGATCGCCCATAGAGCTTTGTGTGAGAATGAGGAATGGACTGTGGCAACAAGCAATGAATATGTCACCTGACACGCGCTGATAAAGCATACCTGAAATCAGAAAATGAAGGAACCCCTCCTGTACATGTAACAATTTCTAGTCACTCAGCTGAAGAAGGAAAACGTAGTGACCCCGTCACCCCGTCTGCCCATGCAAGTAAGGCTGGGCGATATATATATATTTTTTTTGATTGGCCAATTCCCCTGCTGTCCTGGTCGTTGCTCCATCCCCTCTGCAAATCTGGGAAGAGTTATAGACTAGCATATGCTTCCTCCGATACATGTGCAGTCACCGGCTGCTTCTTTTTCACCTGACATGACGTAGTGTGTGAGAGGATCACGTTATTCCCCCCAGTTCCTCTCCCCCCTCGAACAGACGCCCTGGCCGACCAGAGGAGGCACTAGTACAGTGACCAGGACAAACACAGTACCCTTAATCCGGCTTCCCACCCGCCTAACCAAGCGGGAGGTAACACAGGGGCTTGAACCTGCAACCCTCGTGTTGCTAGGCAGGAAATATACCGCTGCACTACCTGAACAAGGCTGGGCGATATTTCAATATTATCGTTTTTCAGTGGAATCATATCATGATCATATGAAGATATTTGAATATTGTGAAACATTTCTGCAATCACAATTGATAATGGCCAGCAATTCTTTCTTTTAATTTAATTCATGTAATTTTGCATACATTAACCATATCGGGATATATACCGGTATTGATATAGAGAGAAATCCTTATGATTATCGTGATATTATCGCCCAGCCCCACATGCAAGTGTTCACAATGGCTCCTTGTGATGTGGAGCCCACGGAAGCGGCGCTTACAGTGAAATCTGACACTCACTTGACTCCCCTGGATTACGGTGTGCCTGTTCTTGCCATGGTAATCCACCACGTCGATGTAATCCAGGTAGGCGTCGGCCCAGTACACCAGCTTCTTGACCAGGTCCAGCGCTATGGCAGTGGGCTGCTCCGTCTTATCAACCACCAACCGTGTCCGGTTGGTGCCGTCCATGTTGCAGCGCTCCACCTTGGCCACGTTCCCGTAGTCGGTGAAGAAGAGCATCCTGGCAGGGGGGGGGGGGAGGGAGGGGGCACAGAAGTGAGTTTCAATGCTGTACAGGATGCTCTCTACTTTGCTGGCTGAACAGCTCTCTCATTCTTACCTCCAAGTAGTTCACATCATCATATGCAGAGACATGCATTCCACTAGATGTTTCCTCATTTTTTAGGCTGGTGAAACGTGATGATACAGTTGAAGTTGGACGTTTACGTACACTGAAGTCATTAAAACTCGTTTTTTTAACCACTCCACAGATTTCATGTTAACAAACTACCGTAGACAAGATTTTGGCAAGTCGGTTAGGACATCTACTATGTGCATGACACAAGTAATTTTTTCCAACAATTGTTTACAGACAGATCATCCAAGCGGTTTAAAGGCAGTTAACTTAGTGTATGTAAACTTCTGACCGACTGGAATTGTGATATAGTTAATTACAGTTTAAGTGAAATAACCTGTCTGTACCTTAAACAATTGTAAAAATTAGGTGTGCCATGCACAAAGTAGATGTCCAAAGTGACTTGCCAAACTATAGCATGAAATCTGTTTAAAATTAGTTTTAATGACTTAAACCTGGGTGTATGTAAACTTCTGACTTCAACTGTATAGCCTATTATTAGTTATGAGATAAACCGGCATGAACATTTGCTTGTATAAGATGTTAATTAAAGCAATAATTATGTTGGTAAATGTAACATGCTCTGTATGATTTCAAATAAGGTCTTAAGTGAAGTGATGATAGTCGGCAAGATGATAAACAGGCAGCAACCGTTGGAAACCAACACCAGAATAGCAGAGCAGAAAAGTTAAGAAATTGAGAAGACTAACAATAAAGTCTGGCAATTTAATTGTAATCCATTCAGAGACACAAATGCATATAGAAACGTGAATTTTATTATTTGATTAGCGTTTCAAATATTTGAACACATTCAGGTTGACCTAGTTGATATTACAGAAGACAGCCTGAACAAATCTTGCCATGCCTTGCATTAATTAGTTATAAAGTAAAGTAATCTGTGACATTTTCATATAAATTAATGTCCTTTGCTACTCCCTATCATCAACTGATATAACGAAAATAAAAACTCAACCTATACCCAGTTAATTAACGCTTTTCCATTTGCTGTTTTAAAAGCATAGGTCCTATAGGTCATATCTTACATCCAGTGCAAGGGGCGAGGGCAAGCGTTATCTTTGCTAGTTTCTAGCACTCAAAATCTCACTTTTTTTATTTTAATTATCACTGGGTCAGTACATGAAAGGACGTGTTTCAGCGACCCAGTGGTAATTAAGAGAAAAATATATAGATTTCGAGTGGTAGAAACTAGCAAAGATAATGCTTGCCCTTGCACTTGCACTTGCACCAAGTTCTTTACTTGGAAAAACCCTCTGTTTTTTTCCCCTCTCTTCCTTTTTTTTTTTTTTTTTTTTTTTTTAGAACTGGGTAGTTATGAGCAGCAATAGCCACCATGGCTGAACAGACAAAGAAAATAACTTCAACAACAGAAAATCTAAGGAAAAAGACATCCCAGCACTGAACACACTGTTTTGATTGACAGGTGATCTCTAGGAAGTGCGCTGAGCACATTGCAATGAAGACAACACACACACACACACACACACACACACACACACACACACACACACACACACACACACACACACACACACACACACACACACACACACACACACACACACACACACCATAGCAATGACTGAACTGTCCCTTATGTCTTAGAACCAATAAACAGTGAGGCTCTCCACAGATGAGTGCTTTCTGTATTTTTAATGTCTTCAGCTGCTATTTTGCTCTGGTCTGCTCTTAATTGCAGTGGGAGGACACACCATGCTGTCTCGCTCCGGCTCTGTGAAGACTCCGGCAGCAGAACGGAGCACCCAACGGCCTCCGACGATAACGAGCTGCAGGCAGACAGCCGCGGGTAGCCGACTTAATCCGCACAAGTCAAGTTGGGGGAGAGATGGGCTGACCTTTGAACCCAAGCCCAGGCTGTGCTGGAAAACAGCTGGCGTCAGCGAGAAAACCAGCGCCCCGAACAGGTGCACCTCCACGTGGCATACAAATGATGGCTTTCTGGGATTAGGACAGTGCTGACGCTGTACTTGCGCATTCCGGAGCCACAACCAGCTCTGTGTCGGATGCTGGGACTCAACAGCCCTGATAGAACAAACGGAAAAATAATAAGTGTCATGGTGGAACTGAAGACCGAACAGATGGAGTGGAAGCCTCCAAGGTGTTTCCTGCGTTCTTCTTATCTTCTTCAATCATGAACTCACAGCCCATCCAGCTCCTCAAACATCAAAACTGCACAAAGCTCACAACATAATGTACGTTAGCTCATTGTGTTACAGTTCCCCATTGGGCAGAGTACACATGAGATGTCACAGTAATACAAGGAAGGTTCTAGTCAGGAGAGAACAACGAGAGTAAGTGCCATGAAGCTAAGTTCTGGTTCACCAGGACTATTATGTTCTACGAGGCAGGGCAGAGAGTGCAGAGACAGATAAAGATGTTATTTTTCAGTCCATCAGGTGAGAAGGTGTGTTCACTAAGGAGTGCCGCTCTTTAGTGAACACCACGCCACTCCTTGGCAGAGCGTAGTGGGCGGCAGGGAGCATAGACCTGAACGAGGTACTTCAGGTAGGTCACAGACCTTTTGGTTGCTGCTTTGTAGGCGAGCATCAAGGCCTTGAACTTGATGCGGGCAGGGAGCCAGTGGAGGGACAGCGGAGTGACATGTGCTCTTTTGGGCTGGTTGAAGACGCGCCGCCGCTTCCTGGATCATCGGCAGGTGTTCGAGCGTACATGCCAGGAGCCCTCCCAGTAAGGAGTTGTAGGACTGTAGTCAAGGCGTGATATAAGCGCCTGCACTAGGAGGTGCTGTTCAGACAGGTAGGGTCTGATTTTCCTGATGCTGTATAGGACGAATTGGCATGAGCGAGCAACAGAAGCCACATGCTCCGTAAAAGTGAGTTGGTCATCAATCATGACACCCAGGTTTCTGGCAGACTTTGTGGGAATGAGCTGAGCTGAGTCAAGCTGGATACTGATCTGTTGCTGTACAGAGCGGACTGGCAGACAAGGAGCTCAGTCTTTAAGTCATTGAGTCATTGTGCAAAGTAGTAGGATATAATTAAAATTCCTGAAAAGTTCCTTTGATCAGCTTCAGAATGATATGTTTCATACTGAAATGAATGCACTGCAATTGGTAAAGCCATTATTCAGGAAATGATGACCTTGTTTTATCAGTGCTTTGTTGAATGGATTTAACGTGTGTCATAACTAAGTGAAATCTCTATAGAGGACTGTGTGAGGTAGACCAATGCTATTCTCCAGAGTAAAAGCACAGGAAGTGAAATCTCTAAGAGGACTGAGTGAGGTAGACCAATGCTATTCTCCAGAGTAAAAGCACAGGAAGTGAAATCTCTAAGAGGACTGTGTGAGGTAGACCAATGCTATTCTCCAGAGTAAAAGCACAGGAAGTGAAATCTCTAAGAGGACTGAGTGAGGTAGACCAATGCTATTCTCCAGAGTAAAAGCACAGGAAGTGAAATCTCTAAGAGGACTGTGTGAGGTAGACCAATGCTATTCTCCAGAGTAAAAGCACAGGAAGTGAAATCTCTAAGAGGACTGTGTGAGGTAGACCAATGCTATTCTCCAGAGTAAAAGCACAGGAAGTGAAATCTCTAAGAGGACTGTGTGAGGTAGACCAATGCTATTCTCCAGAGTAAAAGCACAGGAAGTGAAATCTCTAAGAGGACTGTGTGAGGTAGACCAATGCTATTCTCCAGAGTAAAAGCACAGGAAGTGAAATCTCTAAGAGGACTGTGTGAGGTAGACCAATGCTATTCTCCAGAGTAAAAGCACAGGAAGTGAAATCTCTAAGAGGACTGTGTGAGGTAGACCAATGCTATTCTCCAGAGTAAATGTATCCCCACTGCAGTTAGATTGATTAATTTGCAGATGAAATGATGCAGCCTCCTGTGTCTATATAAGAACATTGTAGACGGCACTAAAGAGCCACTTGGTTTTGTCCTGTACCATGCTGTTATAGTAACGTCCTTTCTGGCCTTATCGACTGATTCTTATCTGTATGGATTGGAATGCAGAAATTTGTGCTGTGTTTTGATTTTAATGCTTATATCTGCAAAGAAAATGTTCCTTATGGCCCAGTACAGATTTGAATTGAATTGAATTGTGACTTAGATGTAAGGAGGATTACCTACTGTACAGTCTATTGGTTTCGGGTAAACTACATGGTATCTGTTTTTGAAATCTTCAGTATGCATGTAATGCTCTGTGTGTGTGTGTGTGTGTGTGTGTGTGTGTGTGTGTGTGTGTGTGTGTGTGTGTGTATGTGTGTGTGTGTGTGTGTGTGTGTGTGTGTGTGTGTGTATAAATTGGTATTTGTTTCTCACTTTCCCATTTAAATAGGCCCAATTTTTTGTGTGATATTCAATAATCTTTTCACATTTGTTTTAATAGCGCCAATGTCTTGACATACAAACATTTGTAGTTTAGTTTTTTGCAATTGCAATAATTAGTTTGCACAGTGTATGTCGACGTTTGGCGTCCATTGAGTGTGATAACCCATGAATTCTGGATTATTACACTTACCAATTGAAGTCAAGAGTGCACTGGATACAACAGTGAACTTGACATACTTTTATCCTTCCAGGCTTCATCAATCTTGCCCAGCACAACTGTACTGAATTTCCCAAAAAGCGTACTTTCCAGTCACTGGGCATATACACTAAACTGGGACTGATGGAAAGCTCCAATTTAATAGCGGCGATAAGAATTTAAGTGGTCGGACAAACCTGCAAAGGCCTTTTGAAAGCAAGAAAGAATAGGCTGTCCATCACGTAACTTTCTTGTGGCAAAGTTAAGAACAAAACGTCTTATCCGATGGTGAGGTGGAGAGGCAGAATCAAACAGCAATACAAAATGGAGTGCTATAGCAGAATGTATTGTGTAAACAGAAACACTGTGCCTCCCGCCGCGCCGCTATCTCAAAGCGGCCTGATTTCTTTGTGTTCTCGCTCCATTGCTCCGGGCTGACAGACCTCTCTCACAAACAGCTGTACCCATGTCGCACCAATTAGAGGCAGAGGAGAAGCCTTGAAAAATGCCTGTGTCTTATAAAGCCAATCTAGCCGGCTGCATCCGTGCCCGGCTCCCCCGTGGGCCTGCGCACTCTATATCCACACTATCATCCCTCTATGCACACAGCACCAGAGAGGGGGAGAGAGAGAGAGAGAGAGAGAGAGAGTGTGTGTGTGTGTGTGTGTGTGTGTGTGTGTGTGTCTGTGTGTGTGTGTGTGTGTGTGTGTGTGTGTGTGTGTGTGTGTGTGTGTGTGTGTGTGTGTGTGTGTGTGTGTGTGTGTGTGTGTGTGTGTGTGTGTGTGTGTGTGTGTGTGTCATGCATGATTACAACCTACTTTTCAGGTCAATTGGGAACACACATGTTTGTCCAGAGGAACACTTACGTGCCATTTTCTACTAAGCTAAATGGAAGAGGTTCCATTCACCTGCCAACAAGCATGAACAGCAAGCCTTAGTTAAGGCCAGGCACAGGAAGCCAAGCCTTAGTTAAGGCCAGGCACAGGAAGCCAAGCCTTAGTTAAGGCCAGGCACAGGAAGTCAAGCCTTAGTTAAGGCCAGGCACAGGAAGCCAAGCCTTAGTTAAGGCCAGGCACAGGAAGCCAAGCCTTAGTTAAGGCCAGGCGCAGGAAGCCAAGCCTTAGTTAAGGCCAGGCACCGGAAGCCAAGCCTTAGTTAAGGCCAGGCACAGGAAGCCAAGCCTTAGTTAAGGCCAGGCACAGGAAGTCAAGCCTTAGTTAAGGCCAGGCACCGGAAGCCAAGCCTTAGTTAAGGCCAGGCACCGGAAGCCAAGCCTTAGTTAAGGCCAGGCACCGGAAGCCAAGCCTTACGCTATGTTCACACAGACACAGGGAACCTACGCCTTGCCTTGCCTCAACCCACGCCTACGCCTGCAGACCTTGAGCTGGGCGTGAACCGATCACACCGCACGCCTTTGCACGCTGAACCTGGAGCCGAGTCACAAGCGCCTCTCCTCTCTCCCGGCTGTATTTTTTCACGTGTGGTCCCGAATTATCATGTTTAGGTAAAATAAATCTGAAATATTTAATGTTCTATTGATGCTGGATATGTATAACCAGGTCTGACTATAGTCTGACTTCTTAGAGAGGTAATCTTGCAAGAATATTATGTGCTGGCACAACAACATTGTCCATCTTGCTTCTTCGGTCGCTATTCTCTCTCCTGAAGATTTGTTTGCCGACGAGGAGAAAGCCCCACGTGATAGCCACCTGTCAATCTCTCTCTCTCTCTCTGCTCAACACTGTTGTAGTAACTCAATTTTATTTTGAAATTCAGTTGACTTTGCCATTTCCCACGGATAGTGTCGCGTTTTTCTTTCATGGCTTGACAGAAGAAGCACTGCCTGCACGCGCCTAGTCGGCTTGAAAATAGAACTCACGCCTAAACGATAAAATCGGCAAGGCACAGCCGAGGCGTGGGTACACGCAGGGTTCACGCTCAGGCGCCCGGTGTACACAGCCTCATTGACTAAAACGGACGTCTATTTAAAAGCGTGGGTAAAGGCAAGACTTGGGTGGCCGGTGTGAACTAAGCCTTAGTTAAGGCCAGGCGCAGGGAGCCGGCCAAGTCTTAGTTAAGGCCAGATGCAGGGAGCCGGCCAAGTCTTAGTTAAGGCCAGATGCAGGGAGCCGGCCAAGTCTTAGTTAAGGTCAGGCGCAGGGAGCCGGCCAAGTCTTAGTTAAGGGCAGGCGCAGGGAGCCGGCCAAGTCTTAGTTAAGGGCAGGTGCAGGGAGCCGGCCAAGTCTTAGTTAAGGGCAGGCGCAGGGAGCCGGCCAAGTCTTAGTTAAGGCCAGGCGCAGGGAGCCGGCCAAGTCTTAGTTAAGGGCAGGCGCAGGGAGCCGGCCAAGTCTTAGTTAAGGCCAGGCGCAGGGAGCCGGCCAAGTCTTAGTTAAGGCCAGGCGCAGGGAGCCGGCCAAGTCTTAGTTAAGGCCAGGCGCAGGGAGCCGGCCAAGTCTTAGTTAAGGCCAGGCTCAGGGAGCCGGCCAAGTCTTAGTTAAGGCCAGGCGCAGAGAGCCGGCCAAGTCTTAGTTAAGGTCAGGCGCAGGGAGGCGGCCAAGTCTTAGTTAAGGGCAGGCGCAGGGAGCCGGCCAAGTCTTAGTTAAGGGCAGGTGCAGGGAGCCGGCCAAGTCTTAGTTAAGGGCAGGCGCAGGGAGCCGGCCAAGTCTTAGTTAAGGGCAGGCGCAGGGAGCCGGCCAAGTCTTAGTTAAGGGCAGGCGCGGGGAGCCGGCCAAGTCTTAGTTAAGGCCAGGCGCAGGGAGCCGGCCAAGTCTTAGTTAAGGCCAGGCGCAGGGAGCCGGCCAAGTCTTAGTTAAGGCCAGGCGCAGGGAGCCGGCCAAGTCTTAGTTAAGGCCAGGCTCAGGGAGCCGGCCAAGTCTTAGTTAAGGCCAGGCGCAGAGAGCCGGCCAAGTCTTAGTTAAGGCCAGGCGCAGGGAGCCGGCCAAGTCTTAGTTAAGGCCAGGCGCAGGGAGCCGGCCAAGTCTTAGTTAAGGCCAGGCTCAGGGAGCCGGCCAAGTCTTAGTTAAGGCCAGGCGCAGAGAGCCGGCCAAGTCTTAGTTAAGGCCAGGCGCAGGGAGCCGGCCAAGTCTTAGTTAAGGCCAGGCACAGGGAGCCTATTCTATTCTATTCTGTTCTATTCTATTCTATTTCAAACCCATATTCTTGTTGGCGTGGTCTTGGTTAGTGAACTGTATTTGTTTAAATGAGAACTAAGGTTCTGCCACCAAAGAAATCAAATCATCAGTGCCATTAGCCACCAACTCAGTGGCCTTGTGGTCTGAGTGTCCGCCCTGAGACTGGGAGGTTGTAAGTTCGATCCCGGGCCGAGTCATACCAAAGACTATAAAAATGGGACCCATTGCCTCCCTGCTTGGCACTCAGCATCAAAAGTGTTGGAATTGGGGGGTTAGATCACCAAATGATTCCCGAGCGCAGCACTGCTGCTGCTCACCGCTCCCCCAGGGGATGGGTCAAATGCGGAGAACAAATTTCGCACACTCAGGTGTGTGACAATCGTTGGGACTTTACCTTTAACTCATTCAGCGCCAGTTTAGGACTGCCAATATTTAGCACAGGCCAAAGATTTTCATAATTGTTGGTCATCTTTCAAGACCCACAGTAAATTATCTATTAGCACCAGAGTGATTTGCAATACCTCAAAATGAAGATGTACGTCTCTGGGTTCACCAGGAAAAAAAAAGTGAGCTTTTAGCATGTTCTGTACTCTACTTATAGCCATTTATATACACCCTGTTTTCCCCCAAAATGTCTCTCTGAGAAAAGAAATTGCAGAAAATGGCATTTATGTATTTATGCACACAATCTCATGCAGAACTCGCTCTCAATTCTTTTATTTTGAACTGTATTGACATCAGACATGTAAATATTATTTGTTAGGACACAAATGACAAAAAAAAAAAAATATATATATATATATACACATGAAGTGCTTTTTTTTTACATTCAACAATACAGTTTACTCGGTGTGAGTGAGTGTGCAGACAGACAGACAGACAGACAGACAGACACACCGACAGACAGACAGACAGACAGACAGACAGACAGACAGACAGACAGACAGACACACACACACACACACACACACACACACACGATCCCCCTTTTAGATTTCTAACCCCACATATGATAAGCAATAACCACGCCCTGTGGCGCTGGGATTGGCCAGGAGCAACACTGGAGGGCACGCAGCCCAGCGATTACATGAACCAACTGAATAGCTCTTGAGAAAGGACAGCGGGCTGCTCTGACTCCCGCTTCTGCCTTGTGCCTTGCTGTTGTGTGTTTATTTTGCACCCGTCCTCGTCCATGTCTCCCTGTCATATCTTCCCTGCTATCTGATCGTTCCCGTTTTCCCCTCGGCTATTCAACACGTCCTCACCGCCCTCGCAAACTGATCGATCATTTCCTCATTCCTCCGATGATCAAACACATCTCTTGATTACTTTCTCCCGGCTGGCACAGAGGAAGTCGACTCCAGCTCGTGCAGCGCGCCGAGGCGCGTTTCAATGGCGTTTCTCCTGTCTGCACAAGGAAGCGTTACCAGTTTTCTGCTTTTCCTCCTGCTCAATTTCAAAACAACAGCTGCGGTATGTGTTTGTTCACGTGTTGTCTTAGATGATAGGGACCTGATACCATGTGACAGGCTGGGGAAGTGTTTAAACTACGCCCTGCAGTAATAAAAACAAAAACACGTCAAACACGTCATTGGCGGGGAGGGCTATTTCTGATAACACGTCAAAGACGTCATTGGCGGTGAATGAGTTAAGTGCAAAACAAGTAATTATTTTCTTCATATGGAACAGTTTACAGTGGAGTTTATAGTACTGTATGAAGTGAAATCTGGAATCTATAAAGAAGCCTTGTGGTCCAGCATTGATGATCAATGGTGTTTTCTGCTAAGATGCGAGCTTATTATTGCCCCGCCCCGGCCTTGTGGGGGCCGGCCATGACACCGTTTATCGCAATCGGTGCCGAGGGGCCAGACGCTTCCATTGTGTTTGCAAGTGGTCTTTGCTTCGCTATGAGCTCCAGCACTGATATACAGCTCCTTTCATCTGAGCATGCCGCCCATCGCCATATAATGACACTGTCTCCCTCTCTCCTCTTCTCTCCTCTTCTCTCCTCTCAAGCTCCCAACTGCTGGGAGCAGGAATAAGAGGACAGAAGGGGCTTTTAGCTGCTGATAACTGGAATAATCAGGCAAGCATTCGCTCCCTAGAAGACTCACCCAAACCCACCCCCCCTCCCTCCACGACCGTTGCATTGCTTGCTGCTTAAGGATGTTTTGCATTCTGCTGCATGATGACACAACCTGAAACCGAAGTATGTAACTGGCTCTGCAACGCGCTGATCCGCACCGCTGTCGACCACGTGCTGTACATTCTGATGACTGCCACTGTAAATCATTCAGTATTTACAGTTTGCAGTGTACATTTTGATGACTGCCACTGTAAACTGTTCAGTATTTACAGTTTGCAGTTTTTGTTTGTTTTTCTCCTCCAGAGTGGCTCAGCTTCTCTTCTATTTTGTCGTGTGATCACTGCAGACACACACACACACACACACACACACACACACACACACACACACAAAACCTCCAATGGAAAGTCCTGCAGGGGGGGTTGCTTCTGTGGGATGCGGGGTGGAATCAGTGAATACTAATGAAAGTCTAGACAGTAGGAGCTGTCTGGAGCATCAGCAGCTCTCCACCAAATTACGCAGCTCAAACAGAAAGCGGGCTGAGTGGAAGGACAGAGAGTCATTTCAATTATTTCATTGTAACGTGCTCACTTCCCTCCAGACAAGTCCAATGGCTATATAATATATAATATAATATCCGTGGTCTGAAAGTCTTTTCTTTTTCCCTCCTTCCTTGATAAAAACATGTTTCCACCCAATAAAAGATGCATGATAAATGAGCCTAGCGGAGCTCTCAGAGACGATGCATTATATAGGCAGAAGATGACTCACCCCATGAGAGGATCCACAGCTATTCCTTTAGGATTCAGCAGGTCTAGATGCAGGATAGTAACACACGTGTCCCCACTGCGGTCACACACAAATATCTTGTCACTGACCCGCTCCACAAAATAGAAGTTGCCTGTCAGCCAGTCGATGGCCATGTGCTCGACATCTGCAAGGGGAACAACACGGGTTACATTAGCTACGTGCACTCCCTATACTGTACAGTATACAGTCAATCACTCCCTATACTGTACAGTATACAGTCGATCACTCCCTATACTGTACAATATACAGCCGATCACACCCTATACTGTACAGTATACAGCCGATCACTCCCTATACTGTACAGTATACAGTCGATCACTCCCTATACTGTACAGTATACAGCCGATCACTCCCTATACTGTACAATATACAGCCGATCACACCCTATACTGTACAGTATACAGTCGATCACTCCCTATACTGTACAGTATACAGTCGATCACACCTTATACTGTACAGTATACAGTCGATCACTCCCTATACTGTACAGTATACAGTCGATCACACCTTATACTGTACAGTATACAGTCGATCACTCCCTATACTGTACAGTAACAGTATACAGCCGATCACTCCCTATACTGTACAGTATACAGTCGATCACTCCCTATACTGTACAGTATACAGCCGATCACTCCCTATACTGTACAGTATACAGCTGATCACTCCCTATACTGTACAGTATACAGTCATTTTGTATTCATTTGTTTGACTACATCTATAGTGGATTCGAGGGGCACTCATATGCCTTGTGACCATGCTTATGCTGTAAGAACACATTATGCTTACTCACTCAAGAAACATTATAGATATAACGTATAATGAATTACAAGCATTGGATGTTTATGAGTACCGGTAGTTGTAATATATTATATAACATTGTACTTTAATATAATAAAACAATCCATGCAGCACCATACGTTATCATTGTCAGCGACAGCGTTAAGTCAAGTGAAAAACATATGAAATACTGCATGATAAGTAAACATCTCATCCCCATAAGTGGTGCAGGCTCCCCTTGGACCACTCAGTAACAAGATGCATTTGCCTTACATCATTCTGTTCTATGGTTGAGTGTGGATCGGTTACATCTAGTTCGGCTTATTCTCTGTAAAGTCATCTGAGACATGCTTGTGATAAAGAGAAATAGTTTTATTAAAGTCGGAGAGGTACGCAGCAGTTATGGTCTCTTCCCCCCCCAGGTTAAATTGTTGGTAGCACATTACATCACAGCTTAGTAACAACATGGTAATAGATGTAATAGGGTAATAGTATGATAATAAAAGCAGTAATGTAATATAATTACCAAAATAACTAGGTAATAACTATAACACTGGCAGGCCACTATCAGCTGGGAAGTGTTTCCAGGTAATTCCTACATCTCTACATGTTTGGTTGAATCTAATATTACCATATTTGCCATCGTTGCCATCTTTAAATGTGTTTCCCCAATCCCCATCATTACCATCTGGCTCTGTTACCCTGGCCCTGTTAGCCTATTACATACATGTCAGCCTAATTACCCAGATATACTCATTGTTAGTGCAAAGCTATTACATGGTTATTACTTTGATCATTTCATGGCATTACCTAATTATTAATTGTATTCTTTATTATCACACTATTACTCCCCTATTACTCTACCATGTTGTTACTGAGCTGTAATGTAAAGTGCTACCAAATTTTGGACCTTTAATCATAGCGCCCTCATTAAGCCAATCAGTGTTGCTGTTGTTGTTTTTTCAAAATACCAGAATGCAGTGCAACAAGGGATCATCCCCCCAAGCTTAATCAAAATCAGTCCAGTATTAGCTGATATATCATCTGACTGTATCACAACCATTCATCATAACCCTCCACCCATTGTAGATATGTATTTTTTTTCAAGTTATGTTTACTAATTGCTCATATGTCATATGTACAGTGACCCTAACCCTATCTATATGGTTTATGTTATGCTATGTGAAGTTAAGTTTAAGTAGTTGAGTTAAGTCTCTTATCTTATCTTTGTTTCATTTGCGGTGGATCTGGATGGACCTTGTAGGGACCTGTCAAGGATCAGCCGGCAATTCAAGGTTGCTGCATCCGTATATCGATAATCATTATGTTTTCGTGATCTTAAGGTATTATGAGTGCATCATAATTCCTCACGAGTGCCCATATAATCCACAATGGTAGTGCTATAGAAAGTGCTAACTATATATTTTTTCCCAGATGAGATCACCTGGATCTCACAGGTAATGTTTTGTGGAATAACACTGCTGCTGAAGGATGAGTATCTAATTAATGTGTTGTACATCAAAGATGAAAAGAATAAACACAGGCAACATGAGTAGAATGGCAGGTGACCCTTGGGTAACAGAGAGAGAGAGACAGAGAGAGAGAGAGAGAGAGATAGAGAGAGAGAGAGAGAGAGAGAGAGAGAGAGAGAACGCACTTTGCAAACTTTGCAGAGTTTTGATTTCTTGTTCCTGGGTGAATCCACGCAGATTCCTCATCTTAGCGCAGCGAAGTCGTCCCGAGGACTCCGTCGACAGGACCCAGCACGCTGTCTCCTGGCTGTGATGAAAGTCCAGTGCCAGAGTTTCGTTTGTCTCCAGCGCCCTCAGAGGCTGCAGGCCCGATCCATCCAGCTGGGTGCTGACGATACGATCCGACCCGCCGATGAGAAGTATAGGAGGGCTGTCGCCAGGTTCTGAGGCGAGGGGAGGAACACGGAGGGGATTTCAGGATTTACAGTATCTACTAGCCTGGATGGAAAAACCTCGCTTCGAGTTTTCTGGCTATTGGCGGAAGACCGTGCTGTGCTACAAAAACACTGCAGCACAGGCCAGCAGATGGGGGCGGGTCTTCTTCTGTCTTCCTGCCTCAGTAACGCATACCAGGATCTCTCCCCTCTGACAGAGCCTGGTGATGCGACGTTAGTATCTACCATCTAAAAACCTGGGATGGATGCCTACTAGGGTTTGAGCAAGGCCAACACTGATATTTTAAGACCAAAGTCGATATGTTATGCCAATATAGAATGTTAAAAAAACAAAATGGATTTACTGTTTCGTTCCAGAATATTATTCTTGTCAGGAGAAGGCCCTAAAATAGAATTTAGACCACCATGGGGCAATAAAACTGTCCACTGTAACACATAAGAGTGATTTATTTCTTATATGGATTAGCGGCTCTATAATGCATAACCCACTGCATCTATCCAATGGCAGGGCAGGGGAAACTTACAAAAAAAAGAAAAAGAAAAATGTTATGAATAAATAAACCGCGAAGAAAAAAAAGTGTAGGTTTTACAGACTGCATTTATCTAGCTGTGATGAGGGAATAACCTCATCATATTGGAACTATAGCCAATATCCAGTATTTAATAAACAGCTGATAAGTCTAACCCTATTGTCTACCATGGACCAAGCCGCATCTAAAAGGTACATTTATCCTAAGGCAGCAATTAGGCCAGCAAAGCCCTTTGATTAGCACATTAGGCAGATAAACAGAAGGACAAGTGGCGGACAAATGAAGAGTGTTTTTCCCCTGTCCTCCTCCCCCCCTGCTGTGAGCTACAGCGGAAAGCAGCGCAGTAGTAAAACTGACATAACCTGCTTTATGGGCTTAATTGACCGTGTTCATTCCCTGACATCAAGTTCACCCCCCCAAAAAAGCCCGTATTTATCCTGATCTCCCACACAGGTTCAAGTCAGGGGGCTGCTCCCCTAATATGGGCAATAAATCAGAATGTCTGCTCACAAAACCACTTCTCTTATCGCACCAAATCAACTTTTGGGGAGACGTCCATTATTCTCTGGCTCTGCGGGGTAGATGGGGCTTTGGTCGCGCTCGCTGATAAGAGATGTGCCCCAGCTTTCAGTCAAACGTACCTCACACTGTGGCAGCATGTGTTGCAATAACAACAAAGCGTATCATTATTATTATTCAGGTCATGTAGCAGGCTGACAAACTGATACTGTTTGTTTGTTTTCAGTTATTTGTATATCCAGAATGTTCTTGCCATTAAATATAGCATATAATGTAGGATTTAGTTAGTGCTGTAAAGCTCCTACAATTGTACTTGTAGGGAACATGCGTCACCCCACACTTCCATTTATAGTCCATAACGAGCACGGATCATCACGGAAGTGTATTATCATGCAGAAATGCAAAACCACCAGGGTGCTGTAAAGTCACACAGATTTGAGTTAGCTGTACACATAGCATAAAAATGTTATATCTTTCACTTTAGTCAGCCAAATGAGAAAAGATTAAAATGAAGATTAAATTCCAAAAAGAAAATTTGCGCATCAGATTTTTACTTGAATCGTACAGTGAACACCTTAATATGTTTTTCATACCCTGCTGCTCGCCATTTTCTGGCCTCAGAGAGCACTATCTGAAATTTATATTCATGAGCTTTTACAACTAATGGTAACCCCATAGTTATCCCCGTACCGCAATCCCTCTCTGCTAAATTAATATTAATGTGTGTGAGCATTGGGTTCAGTTAAGTTTATGGGTAATCATATTCAGTTTATTCCTGGTAGGACACCAGTCACATTGATTAAAAGCTGCAACAGTGGTGTTCTCCCCAGCTAGGTGTGCTGTGCCTCCAGCTATTTTCAACCCATATGTGCCATAGCGACAACACCCTAAAAAAATAGATTTCACTTCATGGTTCGACGCATGACACAAATACATACCGCACAAGGTTAAACTTGTTTACTCGAGGATGGCGGACCACCACAACACAATAACGTTACCTCTTTTGGTTGTTTAATTTCTAAGTAGGCTATTTTACTCATTGGGACAGATTTGTTACCAGCATCAGACATTAACATAAATCAAGGTGACGTTGGGCATTGTCTCCGCACAAAATACTCCAGACTGCTCCCACTTAAAACCTCACGCTCATTAATTTTATCATTATCCCGGCCTGACCACGTCTACGGTTCCCATGTGGGTGATAGATGTGGTCACTGGTAAACCACATTAATCTTGCTCTACCAAAGCTGGTGAGAACCAAGGAGAAGATAAACTAGAACTCCACCCTTGGTTGGGAAAAACCCGCACCCGCGTTATTAATAGAAACATACATACTATGCAGATGATGTTGTTTTCTAATGCAAGCGCGCCGCTCACCTTGTTTGGCTTTGCAGGACGTCCTGTCAGGCTGCAGGATGTATCCTTCTGTGCAGCTGCATCTGTATGACCCGTAGGTGTTCATGCAGGTTTGGCTGCACACGCCATATACGGCACATTCATCATGATCTTATGGAGAAAGGAAGGGAGTCATTTGTAACAAATTAGGTGTGCTCAAACATGACCCAAATACATAAAGTATACTTAATGTGGCCTCACTCTGGCACCTCGACATAATTACTTTTATAACCAATGAGCCTTTTTTTTTTTGGAGCTGCAGTATCCTACTCTGCAAACTGCTCTTTCTTGTGTCTTCCCCAAATCCAGGCAGCGCTGCTACCTTCGTTAAACCCCTCTCCTCCAGCGCCGTTGCGCTATTTTTATGCCGTGTGCCTGGTGTAGCCGGCACGGGCCGAGGCCAGATCTGACACCGCGCCGCCAGAGGCACCTTTGACCCCCCCGGAAAACTCGTGTGTCGCCCCCTTCCTGGCTGTCAGGAGCCGGGCTGACAGCAGAGGCCAGGGAGAGAGTTGGAGAGGTAGAGGGAGACAGAGCGAGGGAGGGAGGGGGGATGTAGATCAGGCCCTGGCTGCAGACAGATGGTTCTCATATCCCAGCACTCTCCTGCTTGCTCATCTGAAGGAAGGCTGGCCGAGGGTGAAGGAGAGATGGGGGGGAAGGGGGGGCCCTCTGTGGCAGGAGCCATCCCCCCCCCCCCTTCCCCCCGCCCGGTGCCGATGAGCCCTACCTCTGCAGCTCGTCCCGTCCTCGCCGACCTCAAAGCCGTCAGCGCAGAAACAGAAGGTGCCGTTCCTCGTCATGACGCAGCCGTAGCGGCAGCGGAGCTCGTGGCAGGCTGACAAGAGCTCTGCAGGAGAGAGAGAGAGGGAGAGAGAAAGAAAGAGGGAAATGTGAAAATTGCTTTCTGGTTTTGCTGTCCTCTTTCTTTTCATGCCACCTCCTTCTTTATCCATTGGCAAAATAATGTTGACTTTGTCAGTTGACAGTCCTGAGCTTAAAATGCAGATCAATAGTAGTGAGGCAGGAGTATCTGAGAAATGTCACATGGAAACAATGATGCAAAAAGGCACACTTTGAAGTTGGCTGCTGCTATTCTGAACCCAAACCGACACTCCTTGAGAAATGAAAGCATCTAATAGAGGTGATGACGAGGATAGAACTGAAAGAGAAGATAGAGCGGTTGGATAAAAATGTTGATTATTGCAACTTTCAAATATAATTGGTCCGGCTGTGTCATAAACACCTCATGGTGCACATTGCAGATTATTACAGTACAGTGCAGTGAAGGGAGTAAAACAAACACATTTTCCAAAAGTGATGGATGCTAGTATGCAATGCAAGTACAATCCAATCAATCTAGTGTCCATTTGAACCATGTCCTTAGTATAAACCATACAAATCTACACTAAGACAAAAAAATAACTGTAAAGTTCTTCACATGACACATTGATTTGACTGGCCCTCAGAAACAGCCAACATGGTGCTCAGATGTTTTCTGGCATGATAAATGTTCAGCCAAATAAATGACAGTATTCAAAGAATAGGCCTCAAAACAGACAATGGTTTAATTGCACAAAGATATGCCACTGCTGAACATACTTGTTATTTGGTTTTGAGTTTAAGGATTATAATAATTGAATTATGTTATGTGGGCGGGTGACAGTTTGAAGGAATTGTTTTGCCGATCTGTCAGAAATCCATCTGTCTTTGCACTCTTACAACAGATGTGTCCAGAAATGACACAAATACTTCTGCTCAATGCAACAGTCTATTAATGCATCCTTGAGCAGCTAACTCACTTTGCTCAGCTTGAATGAATCACTTTTAACTACTGTAGCAATTACTGTACAGTGGTAAGCGTTTGGCGAAAAAAGCATTTGTACTTCTCTGGAAATGGACCTCCTCCAGACCAGACCAGCCCACACAGTGTATTTCATACAGAGCATGCTCCTCCTCCAGACCAGCCCACACAGTGTATTTCATACAGAGCATGCTCCTCCTCCAGACCAGCCCACACAGTGTATTTCATACAGAGCATGCTCCTCCTCCAGACCAGCCCACACAGTGTATTTCATACAGAGCATGCTCCTGTTGGCCACTGTACGCTCTCTCTGACTATAAGGGAATCAAATGGAACAAAACTAGAGAGCATCTTGTCATGAGATCACACCAGCCACGACACCTAAAGCTGCCTCCACACATGATAAGCGATCGTCTCTTCTCTCACCGCGAGGTAGAGTGGAGAAAGCTCAGCGGTAAGTAGGTCAAAGTTGAAACAATTTGAACTTTGACCTCAGCGCATGGTGACAAATTTGAGCGCTGCGCGACGCCAAGGGTAGCGCTGCCACCTAGTTGGGAGGCAGCGCTCTCCCCATAGGAAAACAACGAGACAGTGGGCGCAGAGCTGGTTTACCGCGGATGATGTGTTGGGGGCTTAAGACTTAAAACGAATGTGGGCCAGGGACGTAAAGTGTGTGTGTGTGTGTGTGTGTGTGTGTGTGTGGGGGGGGGGGGGCATGGCCTCTTCCCTGCTTCCTACCCCGCTAATGGCCCGCTTGCTCAGATCATCAGACCATCTTCTTCATTTTTATGTCAATACCTGTACAGTTTCGGGAATCATGACTGCATCTTACACGGTTTTGACACTATCGCGTTCACAAAATCTGTCCACAGACAGAGATAATAGACAGACAAAAAGACATATAAACTCCTGTTACAATAGGTGTCTCCAGGACCAAACTTTGCCATGATGATTACACACACACACGCACACACGCACGCACGCATGCACGCACGCACACACACACACACACACACACACACACACACACACACACGCACACGCACACGCACACGCACACGCACACGCACACACACACACACACCCACACACACACACACACACACACACACACATGGTGAAAACAATACCAGCCACACTGCCTGTCTTAGCTGTGTCACAATAGCTTTTTTCAGTTTTTCCCCCTCCTGTATTAAACAGGCTCCTGATGGCTGGCTGCGCTACACAAAGCGATGGCATCCAAACGTCCGCACATTTGTTACATATTTCCTTGAAAAACTATGTACATATATTCATTATGATATGTCGAGTGGTACAAATTATTCTCGGCCGGCCGGTGGCAGGTGGGGCGGGAGGGAAGAAAGGGAATTTCGGACACCGCCTCAGGGCAAAAGTCGTTTGTCTTCCTCGGGCATGTGGGCCCATGTGACCTGGGTGTTATTATTCATGGCCTGGCACAGTAACTAGCTCATACTCCCTTATTATGTGACAGAGCCGTATGCAAAGTGGCTACATGCCGGGCCTGAAGATATTCAAAGCTAATCCACGTATCTGCTCACAGACAGCAGATGATCAGCTTTCCCTCCTGACAAACACTGTGCTGGGGGGACCGTCTATCTGCCACAGAATCTGCTGCCTTGCACTCACGGCGCTACTAAGTGCTACTGTACCTTTATCAACATTACTCAGTAGCAAAGTACATGTGGTTGCCCTGACACAATGGGCCACAGAGGTGCTGAAGAAATATGCTTTGGGTAAGTCTGCAAGAGCGTATTCATTTTCTGTGGTCTCTATTGGACATTTTGTAAAATAGTATGAATCTAAAACAGTTCTTAAAGCACTGCATCAACAATAGATGATACTCCCGGGCTAGAATGAGGAGAGAGCAGAGAGACACAATAGTCAGGGAAGAATATACTCATATTCTGGTGAGAAAACAGCATACTTCGGGGTTTTTTTTATCTTCTTCGACAAATATAAATTTGATTAGATTTTAACTTACAAATTAAATGACTGCTCAAGTACAGAACACTTGCATATTCACAAGAGCTGCTAACAGTATGTGCACAATAATCTGAAACCACTCAAGAATGTACTGTAGATAGTCCAGGATTGGAAAATGGGCGGGGGGGCGGGGGGGGGGGGGGGACACTTTTTTGCTGAAATATACACAGCCAAAGCATATTTAGTATGAAACACGCAGGCATGTGCATTCACAATGGCAAGACTGGTTTAATCTGCTGTTTTCAAAGGTTTCAACAAGGCGATTCCAGCAACAGCGCAAAATTAATTCCAACTATTTTCAAAGTGATGCAAATGTGTTATTTATGGATGTTCAAAACAACCGATCAGTTGAGATATTTTGAGAGATTAAAGCATAGCTATCATGTAAGATAGTTATTGTATATTTGAGTAATGCTGTCAAATAATTAAAAGAAAAACAGACATGATTTTGTAATCTAGATTTTAACCAATGTACAGTATATTGCTTTGGAGGTAGTGTGTGAAAGATTCCGGTCAAAATCTCCACATTTGAGACTAAAGTGTTAGAATTCTACACACTGTATAATTTTCAGGCAGCGAGAGTGCCCTCTATGGGTTCAAACCTGCTTTAAATAGCCAGCTTTATTTTATGCATTCAAATGTTCCTGGCTAATAGAGCTGGGGCAACGCAAGACATTGTGGGTAATCATGATCCGCTCTGGTACTGTGGCTAATGCTAGCTGTTAGCTGTGGGCTAGCATTATGTTACATGGCAGTAAAATGCCACTGAATGACGAGTTTGATACCACCACCAGCGTTGGCTAGTTGTTGATATTTATAACGATATTGTAGCTCGAACATAACGTTTTTCTCAACGCGGGCAAACTGTCATGGCACTGTTTCCGGTAAATATTTCCGGTCTGAGCGCAGACAAAGATAAGGTGACCAGATTTCTCAAATGAAAATCGGGGACATTTCCAGTCCAGCAATCAATATATCATAAAAATATCCAATGTTATTACCTATCAAATAATAAAGGGGGATGATTCCGGTTTCATTTATTTTGTCCATGGCTTTGTTTATTTTGTCCATTGTCCCAAGCCCCCCCCCCCCCCCACACACACACACACACACACATCATTCACTGTGCCCACTTACAAAATGTCAATGTGTTCCCCAGCAGCATTTGGCCTGGCCATGACCGTCCAAACCTACAGCGCCGCATGTTTTATGAAAAGCCTCAGATCTCAAAAAGTATTTTTGTAATTGGGGACATTAGGGACAATTATTTTCGTAATTGCTTTTTCAATGTTTTCCTGGAAGAGCAGGGGCAGGAGCAGCAAAACGTAAGCCTCCTGCAACCTTTTTGCTTGAGTGGTTTGCCAGTGGGCAATATATAAAATATAATATATAAAAAAAAATAAAAAAATATATATATATATATATATATACACACACAGTATATATTTTGATTGATTCTTTGATTGATTCGTTTTTATTCATTGTGTTGTGCACTTAACAGTGCCCAGCCTGCATGGCCTTACAAGACACACAAGATATACAGTATAACATAAGCTAGCACTGTAAAAATACAACTAAATCACACTACAATATACTCCTTAAACAACAAAACAGATCATTACTTTCTGAACAGAACATTCTGCCTTTGCTCCCAGGCGTGGGAAATAAAACGTCCTACAAGGAAGCCCCCTTTCTTGAAACACATTTTTTTTTCATAATCATCCATCTAAAAAAAATCAGCATAAATAGAGCATTTTACTGAAAAGTATCTCTCTTGTATCATCATAAGATGTACAATAGAATATAAGTATATATATTTGAATAATCATATCTTTGGCATTTGCTTCTTTAGTTTAAAAAAAGTTTTTGTTTTTGAATGGGAGTGACTTGAAACTCAGTGGGTGAGGAGTACAGACCGTAAAGTCCGTTTTGATCAACAACCCTATCAACCCTGCTGCAGTTGTGGTCATTCTGTGCGATGCAATAAAGTGTTACTTATTGGCCCTTCAAATGCTTTGAATGTATTCGCAGCATCATAAAAAATTCAGCACTCAATTCCGGCCTATTTCTGGCGGAAAACTGGACCAAATGGCTCAAAGAAA
Source organism: Poromitra crassiceps (assembly GCF_964638095.1). Taxonomy (NCBI): domain Eukaryota; kingdom Metazoa; phylum Chordata; class Actinopteri; order Beryciformes; family Melamphaidae; genus Poromitra; species Poromitra crassiceps. The sequence continues at coordinate 23,878,191 of NC_139627.1, read as the reverse complement.
AAGGCAGATGTCCGCCTGAGACCGCTCTAGACCCTCCACATGCAGCCACACAGATGGCAGAATGCATGGTGAGCATGGCACTGTTCCTCTGCCAACACAAACCAGCAGCTCCACCATGGCCTGGAGAAGGGTAAGCCCAGGCTAATAGTTAGCTTCTGGCCTAATTATGGCTTCTCTTCAGGGACGTCCATGGCCTTTGTCTCCGGACAGCCAGCCTTTACCCAAACTCTGTTTGGACTCAAGGCCCTCGAATTAGTGTGAGACCAAATTAGGAAGCTGACCCAACACAGGAGGTGCATCTGTGGTTGGCTGAAGGACCTTTAAAAAGTGTTGAATGCATTTTCTTGCTCACAAATTAGCAGCTCAAGTCATTCTGCCGGGTTGTGACTGCAATTGGTGTCCTCAGGGTACCATGAGTGACAACAGTGACATGACAACATTGATGCCTCAAAGATGAAATTGGGCCATTAATGTTATTCATCTCTCTAGGGTTCAAACATTCAAGAAGCGTCAAGACATGTGGGGGAATATTGTTCGTATAAGATGTGCGATGATTGCGGCGACACAATTTGTTGAAAAGGTTTTAGGAAGTTATCCAAGGAGATTAAGTGTGCCAGCTTTGATGTGACATAGAACTGTCCAGATGGTATCATTTTCCAGAGGAATTGAGAGGTACAGGCGCAATGTACATGTCGTTTAAAAAAAATGCAATTCCACAGCTCGAAACTAGGGCTCAAATGTGACAATAAATGTTGTTAATCCCTCAAAGCACGATTTGCTGAAGGATTTGATAACTGGCACACTGCCAAGCTTCTGACATGTCCTTAAATATTGGAGGAAACATCTCGGTCGCGTGTGTGTCGAAATCTTCCGTCGAACAATGAAATGTTAATTCCAAGGCCTCCTGAGGAAGAAAATTCACTGTCATAGAATTTGATGATACCCGATTGTTTCCTCATATTAGGGAGACTAATGATATGAGTGACAATATCTTGTCAGACTGGGGAACAACAAAGTGAGACGCATGAAATATTGATTGCCAGAGTCTGCCATTGTTTATACAGTAGTGCGTGCTGGGGCCTGACATTCAGTTTTACCCAGTCTTACCAGGATAACAAGACTTGGTAATGTTCAACTTGTCAAACAGCGCAGCAAAATCTCACACAAGATCCAACTTTAAACTTGGGAACTTTTTTTAATACAAGGACTACGGTAGAAATGACCGTGAAATCTTCAAAATATTGCAATTATACTGAAAGTACAGGCGAGAATTCACACACTAAAATACAACCACATCTGACCCATCTAATAAAGTGACTGCAATTAAGCAAGGAAAGGCATCATAGCACACTGTACTGTGTGGTGTACACAGGAGAGTGGAGAGGCATCATAGCATACTGTACTGTGGAGAGTACACAGGGGAGTGGAGAGGCATCATAGCACACTGTACTGTGGGGTGTACACAGGAGAGTGGAGAGGCATCATAGCACACTGTACTGTGGGGTGTACACAGGAGAGTGGAGAGGCATCATAGCACACTGTACTGTGGAGAGTACACAGGAGAGTGGAGAGGCATCATAGCACACTGTACTGTGCGGTGTACACAGGAGAGTGGAGAGGCATCATAGCACACTGTACTGTGGGGTGTACACAGGAGAGTGGAGAGGCATCATAGCACACTGTACTGTGGGGTGTACACAGGAGAGTGGAGAGGCATCATAGCACACTGTACTGTGGAGAGTACACAGGAGAGTGGAGAGGCATCATAGCACACTGTACTGTGGGGTGTACACAGGAGAGTGGAGAGCGATCGCGTTGCCTGCTTACTGTAAATGTTCCATCCATTAGAGGGGCAAAAAATGTAATATGCTAATATATTACAGTCTACAAGGCCAGTTGGCAGCACATTTTTAACCTGCAAACACATCCCCCCCCCCCCCCCCCCCTGCCCCTCCAAAAATAAAAAATAAAAAAATAAGAAACTAATTTGAGGTGTATTCATGGCTAGTCGTCTCGGAACAAGAGCATCACTTATCACGGGCTCCCTCACCCTGGAGAAAAGTGTTTGTTTGTCTGAGTTGTTGTAATGAAAAGTTAATCAAGTGAGATAATTGAATGTTGTTCAGAAACAGACGATGGGAGGGAAGGCGCATGTCTGACATCGTTTTTCATTATTCGACGAGGGCAGCTTTATGTGTTACCGGAAAGGAAAAGAAAGAAAAGTGCACGGTAATATTTTGCCGCATTACTCGCCGTAGTGTCAGAGTCCATTTATTTCCACTCCACGAGAAGATTACGGTGTGTGTGGCGAGAGAGATGAACCGGAGAGACAACGCTGCGGCGGCACCCCCCCTTCCCCGCACATGTGCGTGCCCGCGTCCCCGTCAGTAATGAGAACGCCTTTTGTTACTCTTCACCCGAAACTCTCAGAGGGCAACTGTGATTTGAACTCCCCCCTCCCCCCCTCCTGCATATCTTAAAGCATTGAGATGTGCCGCTCCTCTGGTGAGGCAAACCAGTGGAGACAGGCCTTTGACAGGTGGCGGTATGACACACGGAATCATCGCCGCATAAAAGCCCACTTTACCCTCGCGCGGCAGAAATGGGTCCATATTTCTCGGGATCAAATACATGAGAGGCTGTCAAAATAGACCAACGTTCGCGGCGGCTATAACTTATCACCGTAATATTCTGTGGCGTTCCGAGGATTATTCCCACCGACGACTGCTCTGCCGGCATAAGTGAGATTGGCACAGGTTGACAGAGAAAGTCCAATCAAATCTGTACACACATATTCAAGCAGGAAGCGCTTCGCGGCTGCCTTTGTGTTGTGCCTCTTCCTTTTGCCTCCCTCATTAATGTCACAGTCGGTTTTCTCAAAGATCAGAGACAATATTTACTCTGTCGAAATATCTGATTCTCAAAAAAGGTATAATGGCTTGACGTCAAATGCTTTCAACCGGTGGCGGGACACACGCAGACACTTCAAACGGAAAGATTAGCATGACCGTTTTGAGGCTCGCCAATTTCATTGTGTTCCATCCATGTATCTCTCAAAATCTAAATCAGAGATAATTGTGTTTCCGTCTGTGTCAGTGAATGCTGAATCTCTGCTACTCTTATTGCAGTTGGCTTGACAGCACATGGAGACAATATCACTTTTAGACAGCTATTCTGCAGGAATATTGCTGCATTTAAGGGATGTTAACAAAGACTGAATTGTAGCTAATGTGTAGCGTTTTTACTCATCTTTGGAATTGACACTTTTTTGCATGAAATAGGACCTGCTCAACACTTTACCCACAACAAATGAGCTGTTTCTCTGGAAAATGTCAAGCAATTACAAGCTATTACTCTTAATCACATTAATGATGGAATTAATGCTTCAGTTCAAGCTTGGTTAGAGGTGAAAATAACCACATATTCTTACTAATGAGCTATCAAAATGTCAATAGAGGTAAAAGACTTTGTGAACTTCACGTCATGTTTTATGCATCTGCAGAGCAGATTTTACATTGTTTCAAATTAGACCTCAAATTAGAACCAGGTAGATATAAACTGAAGTGAGAAAGAACTAAGAGAAGCTGGAGGAGCTGGTCCTGGAGTGCCGATCTGGGGAGAGTTGTAGACTAGCATAATGCTTCCTCCAATACATGTGCAGTCACCAGTTGCTTCTTTTCACCTGACAGCGAGGAGATTCACCAGAAGGATGTAGCGCGTGGGAGGATCACGCTATTCCCCCCAGTTCCGCTCCCCCCCCGACCAGGGGCCCAGACTGACTAGAGAAGGCACTAGTGCATCAACCAGGACTTATACCCCACCGGCTTCCCACCTGCAGGCACGACCAATGGTGTCTGTAGGAACATCTGACCAAGCTGGAAGTACCTCTGCAGGGAATTGAACCCAGGTCTCCACGGTGGTACTGTAGGCGAGTGCTTTTACCTCTACACTATACCCAATGTTTGAAGATATATTAATACAGGTCAAGTTCCTGGCTATTTAGATCCACAGTACACAGTCAGATGCTTACTTGACTGAATAAATAAATTACTATTTATTTGTTTTTGTTTCAATGATTTTTATTGAAGGACAAACATGAACAGTCAACATGAATTCTTTCCTTCAGATTTTCTTTTTTGACAGCAGATAATTAATTACTATTTCTGACATCATTCTCACAAGAAAAATAACTACGGGTCATACTGTATTATTACTAAGTGCTGGCGGTGGCGTTAATGCAGTTTTGCATGTAAAGAATTGCAACTCTGATGTACTAACCTGTGCACGCAAGTTGTTGGTGCATGCAGGAAATGGGTTGGACACCTGGCAGGAGACAATTTAGCGCGTTTGACCCAATTAATAAGTTATTTGGAGGAGTGGCGATGGTGGGGCGCAAAAACGGAGGTGGAGATTAGTGAAATGGATCACTCCGATCTATTTACTAAACTATAATTGTGCACCCGATTTAGCGGCCAGGGGAAGCACATTATAACTCTGAGAAAGACTGCTGAGATATTTGTTCTAAGGCACCACAGGCAGAGAGGAAAAAATAGTGAAGAGAATAATGGGAAATAAATAAGAGACTTTAACTGGAGAATTACTTTCTTTCAAATGGCAGAGGATGAGATTAAAAGAAATGACAGAAGAAGGAGCTGGAACCTTCACAAGTTGAGATGTGAACGCTTCACCTCCTGGCCACTGGTTCAGCTGCAGTGGGGAGTCAGAGTCTGTGTGACAATTTAAAATGGCCACATTACACCTCGGGTGTTCTAATTTGGAAAATTATAATTAGTTGATTTACTTTAGGCTGTGCATTCATTTATACGTCCTGAGCTCAGAAGACAGATGGACTAGGCTACAGAGCAATTAAACACAGAAAGAAAAAGTAGCTATAGCCTAAAAACACCAAGTGAAAAATCACTATAATATTATAATCTAATATTCTATGGTGCTCAATAGTGATAGTGAGTGTGTATTTTTAAATCTTTCTCCTGCTGTGCTCCCAATTTGTAATTTGATAGTGATACAAATCAAATGGCTGTACCGGGCTCAGTTCTAAAGCCAGAGAAAAGTTTCTGGCATCCATCTTGTCAACAAGAGGGCTAAATAATGCTCCAAATGTAGGTTAAATTTTGGCAAGGGAAAAACCATGTTCAAAGGGGTCCTTGACCTATCGCCTCGATATCTGAATCTATGGGTACCCACAAGTCTCTCCTCTACAGATAACATAGCATTCTTTGATAGAGTAGCGTAAGCATTTTTCGACAAGGCAATATACATCGACAGAACAACGGATCACATCACTGGCAGCGTTTCGATGGACCTTATGGATCTAGGTTTGCCGGATCCGCAACGCAGCCGTAACGCATCTGGTGTACATTGCCTGTACGACAGCAGCGAGATATCGCCATGTGTTTCAATCTAGCTGTGATGACACTGATGTAAATGTGTTATCATGAGGCAGTCTATAGCATGACTCCATCATTGTTTGAAAAAGGTCATTTACGATTGTGTTAACCCCAAAGCTTGATACCAGCCATGTTTCTTTCATCCATTTGTAAAAAGTCATCTTTTTGAAGCCATCTATCAGCCCCCTTATCCATAAGACAAAAAAAGGTGACAGCACCCAGCGTGATTTTCCATCATTATGTTAAGAGTGCCTTTTCTACTTCAGAACTGATTTCAAATGCAACACATTTCGGTGCAAAAGCGAAAACATTTGCGGCACCACAACAAAGCTTCCCTTTTTAAATCTCGGACTAAGACTTAACGCTTGTCTGTGAAACTAACCATACGAGTCTCCAAAGTCTCCAATTCCATTTCCAGCCAGCTCCGGGCCATGCAGCATCATGCTGACATGACAGATTAGAACCTGGGTGTGTCCACTATCTTCATGTTGATGTTCACTTGCTTGAACCGCCATAATAATAAGACAGATTCCTTTAAGCCTGGCTTTCCCCCCCTTCCTCCAAATCCTCCATGCAAGCTGTAGACTGTACTGTTACTGTACAAACACGGTGCCCAGGAAAGCCTCTAAACAAACAGAAACAGGTGATTGAGTGTGGAAAGTGTTGATCATGCAGCCTGCAGAGATCCCACGGCACAGCCATGAGCATATAATTAAGATTGAGCAAGTTTCCTGAAGGTGAACGAAAAGAGTTTGGTGGTTTTCCATCTGGGCACCTTCATATCAAGGCCTCTCGGGACATTCAGCATGTATATTCATAAGAGGTGGGCAGGGAAGGGAGGCAAAAAAAAAAGGAAAATGGAAAAGAAAAAAAAAGAAAAGTTCTGAGAGACCCAGCTGGTTGCCTAAAACTTCTTATTGGTGACCTCAATTTCTCCTGCCTCCCAATGAGTCTGGTCTGTACGAGCGGGACTGAGCATGTGTGTCCCTGAGAGAACTCAAGCAGAAGGTCGGTGCCACACAAACCGAGAGGGCCCATTCAGTATTAGCTTTAACTGCGATAAATCACAGGAGGCAGTTAGAAAGCAGACAATCTCACACAGACTCGCCGAGACAAATTGATACCTCGAGGAAGAATAAATCTGTCTGCTTTTTTAAGCAAGGCAGTTGCCAAAGCAACTGGCTGCATTCAGAGGTACAATAGGTGGTCAATCCTAGGATGTGGATCACATGTAACATTAGGGATGGGATGATATGTTTATCTCACAATACGATTCGATACAAGATTTAGGGTTCACAATTCAATACAACCACGATACAATGTAATAAATACAATGACAACAAAGTCTGACTGTGCAGAATTATGTTTATTTCTTAGACACAAATCTTTCTAGCGATTGCTACTGTAGGATGTAAAAAACAATATAAAAATGTGAAAATAATACAATTTGAATGGAGAGCTTATGAACTTGTGATGGTCAAGCCGTCTCATTTGTGATTACTACAGCAGAATCAAATGGAGAAAATATCAATATACGCAATGATGTCACATTTTTCTATCGCGTTATATTGAATCTGCTACCCATCCCTTGTACCCACATCAGATTTTTTTTTTAGTAGTGCAGCCAGTTACCATGCTACACATAGGCTTGTCAAGGAATGTGTGCTACTTTGCATAGCCCCTTGAGACAGACACACTGCACGTGTAGCTGTCACATGCAATCCACAGGAAGGTTAAGAGCACAGAAACATTCAGATGCCCGAAGTGCTACTGCAGAGTATCCGGGCCTGACAGCAAAGAGCAGCTACTGCAGAGTATCCAGGCCTGACAGCGAAGAGCAGCTACTGCAGAGTATCCGGGCCTGACAGCGAAGAGCAGCTACTGCAGAGTATCCGGGCCTGACAGCGAAGAGCAGCTACTGCAGAGTATCCGGGCCTGACAGCGAAGAGCAGCTACTGCAGAGTATCCGGGCCTGACAGCGAAGAGCAGCTACTGCAGAGTATCCGGGCTTGACAGCGAAGAGCAGCTACTGCAGAGTATCCGGGCCTGACAGCAAAGAGCAGCTACTGCAGAGTATCCGGGCCTGACAGCGAAGAGCAGCTACTGCAGAGTATCCGGGCCTGACAGCGAAGAGCAGCTACTGCAGAGTATCCGGGCCTGACAGCGAAGAGCAGCTACTGCAGAGTATCCGGGCCTGACAGCGAAGAGCAGCTACTGCAGAGTATCCGGGCTTGACAGCGAAGAGCAGCTACTGCAGAGTATCCGGGCCTGACAGCGAAGAGCAGCTACTGCAGAGTATCCAGGCCTGACAGCGAAGAGCAGCTACTGCAGAGTATCCGGGCCTGACAGCGAAGAGCAGCTACTGCAGAGTATCCGGGCCTGACAGCGAAGAGCAGCTCACCCAGTTGGAGGAGTGATTCTAAGCTACAAATGCAGCAATCTTGAAATTGTCGTCCGGGACATTGCGGCTGCCAGCCAAGATCCTTGGCTGATTAAACACACATAAAGCAGAAACTTAAAGGAGAATTTGGGTATTTTTCAACCTGGACCCTATTTTCATATTTGGTTAAGTTATGTGAACAGAATCTTTTGGAATTGGTGCAGCATTGATGTAGATCGCTTCAGTCGCTTTTCCCACACGCCCCTCCTGCCTTGGCAGCCTGCACACATCCACTAAACAAGCATTTGTTTTTGCAACAGACATAGGCTCAGATTGTTAATGTATAAGAGAGAGCGAAAATGAACGCCAGTATTTACCTTGTATATGATTTCCGCAAAACGGGAAAAACGGACGGAATCATGGAATTTGGTAATAAAAATGGAATCAACTGTAAAACATGGAATATTGCAGAACTTTCCATAATTTGGATGAAATTGATAAAAGTATGCCTAATTATCAAAATCAAAAGTAGACCTAATTATTGTACTAACCTAAATTATTTCATAAGGGTAAAATAGGCCTAGGGAAATGATTCCGTTTTCGTTTGGGGCGTTTTTCTGTTCTTTTTTTCAGAAATTGGTTTGGTCTGAGAGAGCAAAGTCATCGGAAAAAAATATCGATCCTAACCCCTAAATTAAAATGGAAAAAACAGAATTTAAAAAATAAAACTGATTTCATATGGCCCTCCTGAAAGCTGCCCAGTACAACAACAAGTCTGATCTGCTGGCCACCAATCAGCTCCACAGCTGAGCAGTTGGGGTAAAGATCCTTGCTCAAGGGCACCTCAGTGGTGGTAATGAGGGAGGGACAAGGTCTGAAGAGGGGGGGGGGGATGTTGAATCTATGTTAAATTAAGTTATCCTTTATTTATAATTAAAAAAAAATCATCCTCTGCATTTGACCCATCCTCTACTAGGAACCTTCATAGGAGCAGTGGGGAGCCGCAGTGCAGCGCCCGGGAACCAACTCCAGTTCTTTTTGCCTCTGCCTTGGTCAGGGGCACTGACAGGAGTATTAACCCTAACATGTCTTTTGGTGGTGGGAGGAAACCGGAGCACCCGGAGACAACCCACACGAACACTGGGAGAACATGCAAACTCAACACAGAACCTGGGACGAACCAGGGTTTGAACCCGGGACCTTCTTGCTGTGAGGCAACAGTGCTAACCACTGAGCCACCGTGCCGTCCCAAGGTGAGATCCCTGGCTCTCAGTGAAAATCCATATAGGCCTGCAGTAGCCAATATGAAGGACTACAATGTATCGCCTTGTAGATTTGAAGGAGCAGTAAAATGTCCCTTCATCTCACGGGTGCAAGAGCTCGAGGTGTGGAGGGTGCGGCAGCATTCCCCTCACCAGCGAGCCCTGTTCGAGGTGTGGAGGGTGCAGCAGCATTCCCCTCACCAGCGAGCCCTGTTCGAGGTGTGGAGGGTGCAGCAGCATTCCCCTCACCAGCGAGCCATGTTCGAGGTGTGGAGGGTGCAGCAGCATTCCCCTCACCAGCGAGCCATGTTCGAGGTGTGGAGGGTGCAGCAGCATTCCCCTCACCAGCGAGCCCTGTTCGAGGTGTGGAGGGTGCAGCAGCATTCCCCTCACCAGCGAGCCCCGTTCAAAAAAACATCTCAATGTGCATTTAGATATTGCATAATATTAAAAACAAATTTGATAGTGATTGCACAGCTAATTTATACATGATCAGTGAGATTCAGTGTTAGTAATGAATGTGGCAGTGCACTGGAAAGTAGCCTGCATTATTAAAGGGAAAGGAAGGCATAGATTGCGAGCAGGCAACACAGTCTCTTAGAAAATTGTATAATACCAACGATATGGACCAACGTTGCTATTTTACAATTTCGGCTCAAAAAACGTAAAATATTAACGTTCTGAGTGGTTAGGGTGAGGATTAGAGTAGGGGGAGGGGTTAGAAACAGAAAATCTCCGTAAAACACGCCCAAACCACGCCCACCGCTGTAGACACGTACGTTCCCATTTTACAATTTCTTAGCCGACATTGTAAAATACCAACGTTTGTCCACAAACGTTGCTATTTTACAATTTTTTTGGAGATCGGGTTGGAGCAGGATGAACTGGGCAGCAGATGACCCGTTTGGTTGGGATTGTTCTGAGTAGTCGTGGGCTTTGAAATAACAAGATAAGCTAACCCCGACGCTTTCAATGAAAACGCAAAGCAGTGCAGCCCTATTCAAGATTTGTCTCAAGTCTCAGTCTGCAATTTAATATGACATGGCAAGAGAAATACTGTATGCCAGCCCCATACAGTTAAACTAGAGACCGTCTTGTGATGGGAATGGGTTGAGGACTTAAAACGAATGTGGGCCAGGGCGTGGAGGGTCGGCGGGGGTTGGGGGGCTTGCTCAGATCACGCCCATTTTCGAACCCTGCCTTCATTTTGATGTCACCTACACCTGTAAAGTTTCGTGAATCGTGACTGCATCTTCCATGCATCTGACAAAACTTGACAAAGTACGGTACTCAAAACTGCTTCTGTGGTAGTTGCCACTATAATAGGTGTCTCCAGGATCACATTTTGCCATGACACACGCACGCACGTATGCATGCACGCACACACACACGCACACATCATTGGCACAATCCACCCCTCATAACACACACACACACACACACACACACACGCACGCACGCGCCGCACACACACACACACACACACGCACACACACACATGCACGCGCGCACACACACACACACACACACACACACACACACACACGCACGCGCGCACACACACACACACACACACACACACACGCACGCACCTACCTACAAGGTGAAAACAATGCCAGCCCCACTACACTGTTGCGGCTCGTAATACGTTAGTCTTGTTGGCAAAAGGTAGTGTGGCTCCTGCACTGTGGCAGTTTCTAGAGATTAATTATATTAATGAATTGGCTCATTATGGCCAACATGTCACTAAGCCTATACAGTAGATGACATTTCAATCATAAAAGTTCATAGGAAACACCATTACTGGGTCCAAAAGATTTCCAGTAGACTAAAGTACAAAAGTCAATCTATGTGTGCAGTGAAGAGCAATTTGCATTTGGAAATGTCACATTTTAAAGCACATCTCTTAGCACACTGTAGGAGGTAGGTACTCAAACCCGTGTAGAGAAAAGAGTTTTTAAAGTGCTGGTATGTCTTCAAATGGTGAAATTAGAGCCAACACACATGCACGCACACGCACACACACACACACACACACACACACACACACACACACACACACACACACACACACAATGCAATGTTCTTTCACTTCCTCTGGGGGATGTGTTGCCAAACTTGGCATCAGAGTGACTTAAAGGAGAATTTCGGTTTTTTACACCACGGTCCTCATTTCCAGGTTAAAATATTATGTTTTACTCACCGAAATAGTTTGGCTTCATTCGGATGCCCACGGAAGATTTTGAGCTCCGAGTAGTCTCCTCAAACAGGCTATAACGAGAGCCTGCGGCCAGCGTGGGGCATGCTGGACGGGAGTGCACGCGCTCTCTAAATTACACTTTTTCTGTCAGATCATGGTTCATTATGGTTGTAAATATAATTATTTAGCTAATAGCTAGAAGCTAAGCTAACAACAACACAGCAGTCAGCGTTGATCTGCCCCGGATGGAGTTACAGTGCCCATCTTCCCCCTCTGTGAAACCTTCTTCAGAGAAACCACAGAAGGGGGAAGATACGGGCACTCTAACCCCATCCGCATTGAGGAGACTACTCGAGCTCAAAATCTTCCGTGGGCATCCGAATGAAGCCAAACTATTTCGGTGAGTAAAACATCATATTTTAACCTGGAAATGAGGACCGTGTTGTAAAAAACCGAAATTCTCCTTTAACGCTCTCAGTAAGATACAGTATATTGAGGCCTATTCACCTTATGTTCAGACCTTACAGTGGGCCAAATTCTTCCGGGTCCACCTAACACTTCCGGCGGTCACGGCGCCAAATATGAAAGAACGTCATGAAGAAGAGAGTTGTTTTTGTAGTGGACAGCGCAGGGTGTAAAACAAAAACGTAGCCTACTACTTTGAGCTCGGTACACAGCAAGCAAGCGAGTATCCACTGTTAGCCAGGTCAGATAACGTTATCGTCGACAATGACGAGCACTTTCTTGTAAAGCATACCTGGACTCCAACAAAGAAAGCTTCAGAAGGTTTTCTGTCCTCCGAGCGCAGCGCGAGCCACTTACGTCTATAAGACCCGCAGACGTTAACGTAATTCCCTGGAATGCGAGAATTAACGAGCCAGTTACATGGCGTTGCATTCTTAGACATTGCCATTTGCTTTTATTTGGTATGTTACATACAATTGGCTAAAGTATTAGTTAATTCAGAGTTAGATTATATTGGAGCAGCCAGCCATTTTTTTTTCTTTTTTTTTTGCCGGAAGTCGTAGGACGGCCACAGAACCGGGTCAAATGGGCGTGGCTACATAAGGTGAATTGGATAAATCAGCGCGACGTCACTTGCCACCCAGAAATGTGCAACCCCGTGGCAGTTAATAGTATGAGTTGTGCCAAACAAACGTTAATATCTCAAAAACTATACATCGCTTATATTTTGACATTCTGAGTGAGAGCAGAGGTAGCTCAAGAGTTTGATGTATAATATAGGCATGTCGTGTTAAAGTTGTGTGAACTGTCACAGTTTTTATAATGTAAACAGAGTTAGCCGGCTAGAGTCAGACATTCAAGCCTCGCGCCACTTGGGCTCCATAGGGTTCCATTGCCTTTGCCACCCAGTGACGCGGTTTGTTTACCAAAATGCTGCTCGGCTGATCCCTCGTATACTACTCCTGCATTAGACTGACATTTTCTTCATTTTTATTGCCACCATTTACACTAGTTTAATCAGTTTGCTGTGTGGTACTGTCATAAACGTGATGGACACACCGCGGCATTTCAACTCATAAAGCAAACAAAATCTTTCTAAATGAGTTGGTGACTCATGAATCTGCAGCATTTTGACCATTGCCTCATTATTAAAACATAAATAATCAAGAAGGAGCTAAACAAGAAAGAGCATCTGAAACCAAGATACTGGGAGGCTAAAGTTCCAGAAACAAACAATGCATTCTGTGGTGTTTGTCTGTATTCGAGAATACAAACAATCGAAAATGTCTATGGCTGTGACCATGGCTTCCTGACACAAGCAGGTAGTGAACAATATAAAATGTTTATGACTGTGACCATGGCTTCCTCACACAAGCAGGTAGTGAACAATATAACATGTCTATGACTGTGACCATGGCTTCCTCAGACAAGCAGGTAGTGAACAATATAACATGTCTATGACTGTGACCATGGCTTCCTCACACAAGCAGGTAGTGAACAATATAAAATGTGTATGACTGTGAGTGACCATGGCTTCCTCACACAAGCAGGTAGTGAACAATATAACATGTCTATGACTGTGACCATGGCTTCCTCACACAAGCAGGTAGTGAACAATATAACATGTCTATGACTGTGACCATGGCTTCCTCACACAAGCAGGTAGTGAACAATATAACATGTCTATGACTGTGACCATGGCTTCCTCAGACAAGCAGGTAGTGAACAATATAACATGTCTATGACTGTGACCATGGCTTCCTCACACAAGCAGGTAGTGAACAATATAAAATGTCTATATGACTGTGACCATGGCTTCCTCAGACAAGCAGGTAGTGAACAATATAACATGTCTATGACTGTGAGTGACCATGGCTTCCTCACACAAGCAGGTAGTGAACAATATAAAATGTGTATGGCTGTGACCATGGCTTCCTCACACAAGCAGGTAGTGAACAATATAAAATGTCTATGACTGTGACCATGGCTTCCTCACACAAGCAGGTAGTGAACAATATAACATGTCTATGACTGTGACCATGGCTTCCTCAGACAAGCAGGTAGTGAACAATATAAAATGTCTATGACTGTGAGTGACCATGGCTTCCTCAGACAAGCAGGTAGTGAACAATATAACATGTCTATGACTGTGACCATGGCTTCCTCAGACAAGCAGGTAGTGAACAATATAACATGTCTATGACTGTGACCATGGCTTCCTCACACAAGCAGGTAGTGAACAATATAACATGTCTATGACTGTGACCATGGCTTCCTCAGACAAGCAGGTAGTGAACAATATAACATGTCTATGACTGTGACCATGGCTTCCTCACACAAGCAGGTAGTGAACAATATAAAATGTCTATGACTGTGAGTGACCATGGCTTCCTCACACAAGCAGGTAGTGAACAATATAACATGTCTATGACTGTGACCATGGCTTCCTCACACAAGCAGGTAGTGAACAATATAACATGTCTATGACTGTGACCATGGCTTCCTCACACAAGCAGGTAGTGAACAATATAACATGTCTATGACTGTGACCATGGCTTCCTCAGACAAGCAGGTAGTGAACAATATAACATGTCTATGACTGTGACCATGGCTTCCTCACACAAGCAGGTAGTGAACAATATAAAATGTCTATATGACTGTGACCATGGCTTCCTCAGACAAGCAGGTAGTGAACAATATAACATGTCTATGACTGTGAGTGACCATGGCTTCCTCACACAAGCAGGTAGTGAACAATATAAAATGTGTATGGCTGTGACCATGGCTTCCTCACACAAGCAGGTAGTGAACAATATAAAATGTGTATGGCTGTGACCATGTTTTCCTCACACAAGCAGGTCGTGAACAATAGAAAATGCCTATGAAGTCCATTGTCCAGGACTATAGAGATCCTATATTGGAAACCTTTGAATTTTTCACAGTCATCAGCCATCACCAGCCAATCAGATTTCCTTGTTTCCCTGCCTACTTTGATTTTGTTTCGTGAAGGATAGCCTGGCCAGCACAAAATGGTCAAAGGGTTCATTCCAGCCATTCAAAGCTTCCCAGTTCTACTACTTATTTTTGAAAGATGACATAAAGGCCTCAAAAACAATGCTTGGACAAAGGTTGCAACAACCATAAATCTCAATGGGGGCAAGGGTAAGCTCTGAAGTCATTTTATTCATTTGTTTTCCTGTTGATTTTGGATTTATGCTACTTAATTAACACTTGCTTCTTAATTCATTGAAATTATGTAATGTTAAAGGTCCCAATTCGTGCAGCTGTAACGTCTTAAAAACGTGTGTCTCTGGTCCATAAAACATGATTCTGGATTAATTTGTCGAAAATATAGCAACCCCGTTTGTTGTGACGGAGTTCTCACTTCCTCATCTCGTCGCTTCCCAAGAATGGTCTGTTTCTATAATATATTCAGAACTAACAGTTCCCATTGGCCGCTGAGGGAGAGCCCGCCCCAGGCTCCCAGCCAATCAGATTAGCGTCTGTGGACCAGCACGCTAGGTTGCGAGTTATCGTTAACTTAACGGTTACTACGCTAAAGAGGACATCTCAAAATGCCTAGACTTACCGAATGCACCTCTGCAGTTGCTGGATCACGTACAGTTGGCGTCGCTCCAGCTAGAAGTGTTAATTTTGTGGCTATAGACAAAATGGTGCAGGTAGCTTGTGTGAGAGAGACCCGCGCAGTATGCGTGAGGAAGCTCGTGACGTCCCAATTCCCCTCTGGGCAAACGAAGCGTTTGGGGGTGTGGCTTGGAGGAGACTGCAGAGGGACGCTGGATAGGGACAAATCCAACTGTGGCAGTTCTGAGCTTGTGACCACTCATTACAGGGAGGGCTGACAGCAGTATATATGCATTTACAAGTAAAAACAGCTTTTGCACGGAATGGGACCTTTAAGGCAAAACAAAAGCGGTATACTATACATTGGTTATTTTTCTTGGTCAAAACCTATTGCAGCTGCTGACCGCTACACAGGTACAATCAGATCCTCACACATTGGGTCAGAATAGAGCAACAGACGCACCAAGGTGCTCGCAATGTGAATGCATAACTAGGCTGTTAACCTGTAGAAAGGTTGTATGATCCCCACTACTACTGGCACAGCACTGCCACAGTTACAGTATAAAGGGCACCTCATCTCCATTTATATGCCAACCTGCTCCAAGGACAGGTAGTGAAATGTAGCAGTGGCTAGCAGGCGCTAAAAAACCTCATATACTGAAGAAGAAGACGAAGAATGCCTTACTTGTCATTGAACAGTTCTACAATTAAATTTAGTCACTCCAGGGAGAGCCAAGCCATGCACGCCGCCATGTTAACTCAGGAGTATTAACCCTAACAGACGGGGAACGGAAACCCACACAAACACGGGGAGAACATGCGAACATCCACACAGAAAGGACATGGGATGGACCAAGGTTCGAACCCGGGACCTTCTTGATGTGAGGCAACCCAGTGAGCCACCATGTCATCTGGGTTCCTTTAGTGGTGTGTTGCTCTGGAAGATTTCAACAGAGCTGGAAAGTAGCCCCAGTGCAGCATCAAATGTGTGGTATTCTAGTGAAAGGATGGTTCCGTACCCCCCAAAAAGGTTTATACAGCATTTAAACACGTCATTTATCAAAACTATATTCATGTACAGCTACAGCTGATACAAATCATACATTTAAATTGCCATGTTTAAACCCAAACACACTTATATTGCACATGGTTACAATGTCCACCCACTTGGAGATCAATATTAATTTAATCCCTGAATCTCTCCACCCAGGCAACCTCCCAAGTCCATTTATCAACGTAAGCATTATTGTGCTGCAGCCGGCACTTTCAGTCCTCTGCCAACAAACAGACCTTCCATTCCGAAGACAATGGAGTAGAAGCACTGCTGGGTCTGGTGTGGTGATCATATACAGGTGCCTCTTTGGATACTTCACATAGGTGTACTAGGCTTATTCTATCTTGCATGGGTAGAATATGGTCTCTCAATAAAATAAAGACAAGTCTCTTTCAAACTGATCCAAGGCACACTGTAGGCCTTTTGCAAAAGGAAAACGCCTTTATTTTACATGGCAATATGTTTTTAAAATGACCAAACATATAATACTGCGAACTGATACCTTTGTGGGTTTGTGGATGAGGGAGTCCTGCGGGGAGGGGGGATATCTTCTGAATGAATCTATTTGTGTATGTGTATGTGTGTGTATGTGTATGTATAGTTTTTTTGTAGATGTTTGTGGTTTTTGTATTTTTCCTTCTTTATTACAGTATGTTGGAAAATTTGAATGAACTAGGCACGATTCCTAGGCTCGCCCGCTGTGCAGTCACAGTGCCTATGACATCATCAGTGATGTAATAAGATGATTGGTCAATAATGATGTCAGTGATGACATCACTGATGATGTCATAGACATTGTGACATCATCAGTGGGACAAAAATTGAAACAAACAAACAAACAAACAAACAAACAGACAAAGGCCCACTTGCTCCCTTTTATGATGATAAAAAATTGATACAAAAAATTACCAACAACCATTTGGATTCTTTTCAGCTGCTAAGCAGAGGCATCCCTCACACCTAGCGCTCATGCAGAGACAAAGCCCAGCATGACTTTACCTGTCTTGTGGGCCAGTAAAGGTCAACTTCCGCCAGAGGCTAACGTGGCCAGACTGCAGCGCTCGCTAGGCAGCTATCACCTCATCACAGAAGCCGGGTGTCCATAGCAGCTTGGTATGGTCGGTATGAATGTGAGCAACAACAAAAAGCTGTGTACAACACAACACCTGGCGCCGACATCGCGCCGCGCCTCTCGTCTGCTCTGACAGGCGGGCTGACGAGAAGTCACCTTGGCTACCAGACCTCTCTGGTAGCCAAGGCAACCAACTGCCAGCCCAATAAGCCAAACGTACATTTTGATAATGGACTATAATCTACGAAGGGAAGATAAAACTAGCAATCTTTGCTAGGTGAAGTTGGAAATAGCTGCTCTAAAGAGCTGGAAGAATGGCACTGAGTGCACACCAGGCCACACATCAGCCTTTGAGAGTTATTTTGTGAAGCCCTTTTGCAGGATGTCAAAGTGAAGCCTTCCCCACAGAGCCACAGAGTTGACACATTTCATGCGGGGCTAGCATTAAGCACATAACAACAGTGCCTCTTAGCTCTTACCTCCACATGCAGGGCTAACATTACGCACATAACAGTGCCTCTTACCTCGACAGTGCACTCCTTCGTCGTATCCATCCTCGCAGTCTCTGGCCCCGTTGCAGAGTTTGTTGAAGTGGATACATTTTCTTGTCCCGATGCACTGTTTGTGATTGAGGGGACATCTGATCACCAACTCCCGTGCACCTAAAGCAGGGAAACAAGAAGCTGTTGTGAAACTGACATTGTCTTAACCTTAATCCTTCTCATCCAACTCTGCTCAGTTAATAGCAGACACCAGCTGATGCAATTTAAAGTTGCTCACCGTCTTCACTATTCCAAGCATAGGTTGCACAAGATCTTCCCTTCTGTCTCGCCACTATGTGATAGGTGTCAAGTGTCAGAGAGTACACTGTCCCATGCTTTTTGGTTCTGCCCTTCACTATCTGGATTCTGGGACAAAATATTGGATTGGTACAAAATAACCCTTTGGTCGGAGCCGGAACTCGCCATCTCCGGCTGCTTGGAATCCTCTCTGCCCCTCCCTATGGCTGTGAAACAGTATCTGACACAGGGGACTGTCGCCAAGAGACTCATTATGAAGGAATGGAAGGCCTCCTCTCCACCTTCTTTTCAGCTGTGGTTGACTGACATGGTCTCCGTTATACGGATGGAGAAACTCAGGTTCCTGAAGACCAACTCACTTACAAGATTCTCAACTATCTGGGACCCGTTTCTGTTTCAAGTAACTCACACAGCTGATTTCTCATGGTGCCCTTGTGTGGGATCCCATGCACAACATCTCTTACAAGCACATAAGCACCTCACGTGGCTGCTAGCACCACGTTGTAATGTCGAGATATGTATGCCTTTTCTTTGTTCTTTTTTCTAAGTTTGAGTTGTGTGTGTGTGTGTGTGTGTGTGTGTGTGTGTGTGTGTGTGTGTGTGTGTGTGTGTGTGAGAGTGTGTGTGTGTGTGCGTGTGTGTGTGTGTGTGTGCGTGTGTGTGTGTGTGTGTGTGTGTGCGTGCGTGCGTGCGTGTGTGTTCTTAAAAACTGAAAAATAAAATATTGGGGGGGGGGGGGGGGGGCATAATCCTTTTCATGGTAATGGGGGGGGGGGATTGGGCAGGGAAATACAGTGGACAGTAGGGCTGGGTATCGGTACTCGATAGCTTTAAGGTGTCTCCTCCCGTCAAACAATACCTGCATTCGATAATTTTTGTACACAGATCTATAAACAAATTACTATTTGTATGGTTTTGCTCGCAGCCAATCAGCGCAAGCGTTCTTTGATTTAATGTGACACGTGACACTACCACAGCAGCTACAACCCATACAGTTGGCAGTTCAGTGTGCCGAGACGCCACTAAAACATTCAAAAGTATGGCTATACTACACGCTTGTGACATCTGATGAAAATAAATGCATAAAATATTGGTATCGGTATCACTTTTTTTTTTCTTTCTTTTCAATTTTTTATTGCAGAACAATAACCAAACAAGACAAACAAGCTCAGACACAGGAAAAAAAAAAAAAAACACATCTTTGACATTTAGTATTGTAACGTGGTGCTACCAGCACCATAAGGCGCCCATGTGCCTGTACAAGATATTATGCATGGGATCCTACGAAAGGGGTCCATGGAAAACCATCCAGGTAAACCCTCTGTCACCCTTAACCTCAGTCACTAGTCATTCTTGGTATCGGTATCACTTTAAGCGTACGGGTATTGATACTGTATCATCTTCTTTTTTTTTACGATACCCAGCCCTACATGACCGTTTTTTAGGCTTTTGGAATGATACCTATGAAACACAAAACCTTGAAATAACATGAAACAAATCTGCATATTTCTTCATCATTATCATTTGTATTTTCTGCAGGTAAGGTCATTCCCCCTCCCATATTTTGCGAGTGTCTTTCTCAAAGTGCTGATACGTCAAGACCGCATGCATGGGAGGCGGGAGAACGCATGCATATTATGCAAATGTATTTACACTTCACAGCGTTGTCCTTTACACACAACAGATGTTCTTTGCAGCCACGCCGGCCGAGTCCTACAACAAAGTGCCCCGGATCTCCCTGTCAGCCCGGCAGACAGCAGAGAGCAGCTGTTTAAGGATTCACGAGGCATATAGGTGACCCTCATTGGCGTGACAGCCACGAGAGCACATAAAACACATGTGACCGTCGTGCCAGCACTGTAAATGTGTCACATCTCCACCTTAACTACACTGATATCAATTACCAATGCGCCCATCGCCGCCACTTAACGGACAGAGATTTATCACGCACGTGACAGAATCTGTTAGGAATCCCAAGAGTTCTTCCCCGGCCACACCTCAGAAGTCACATGCCAGCAAACTAGAACCATCACGACCGGGCAATGACTTATACGCAGCATCCATTTATACTTGATAATGTAAGAGATGCCACCATCAAGATCTATAGAGAGCCAAAGTGGAACGTCACTTCCTGTTTCAGCACTGTACCAGAGATTTTCATCCGCCATTTATTTTCCCATAGACATTTCCTAAAATGTGTATAAAAATAGTTTTACTTGTTCAACGGTACAGATTAGAAACAGGAGAGATGGCATAACATTTCACTCAGGCCAAAACATTAAAAAAAATGCGGGTTTAAAGAAAATGTTGTTTTTTTGTTGGTCCGAGTGAAATGTTCTATGGTCTCTCCCGATTCTAAATATAGCTGAACCGTTTGGTTTGACCAAATAAAACTATTTTCATAAGCATTTTACGAAATGTCTATGGGAAAATAAATTGCGGAACAAAATCTCTGGTACAGTGCTGAAGCAGGAAATTATGTTCACTTTGCCTCTCTATTACAAAGAGGGCTGTCATTCCCTGCTGATCTAAAGAAGGGATTTGTGAAGCGGCAGGAGTGTGTCCGTATTGACACAATGATGACTCATTTTCGCCTCTCCTCTTGAGCGTTTTTATGGCTTTAAAAGGCTGGTGGGAGATCGTCTTCTTTAATGTACATTTCTTGGCGATCTGTCCGAGCCCCAAGGATTCACTACACTTTACACCATATTTAGGCGAGTCAAATATAAGTGACCTTGTCTCCGCAGTTCATATTTCATGCATGAGCACACTGGCAGCCTCTTCTGCTGGGAATCTTTTTTCGCTAAGTGCCAGTCTTTCAGAGTTTCCTTCCACTTCATTTCAGGTTGGATTGATTGCACTCCACCCCTTGCTACTTCCAGAGAGTGAATGATTCTATCCTCAAAATGTCAGTATTCCATACGCAATGCGCTTAAAATTAATGTGTGAGAAATTGTTTTAATAAAAGAAAAAGTCTTTTTTTTTGAAAAGGTGGACTAGTTCTGCAATTAAACTCTTACAATGATAGACCCTCCAGGGAAAATGGTGGATCCTACAGGTTTGCCAGTAACCAATCAAAACACAGTAGAAGATACACAGGAAACCTGCATCCGGAAAACTGTCATACAGCATTCAAGCCGATGCCACAACACAGTACTTGTCCATTGGGCAAATGTGCTAGTTAACACACAGCTGTGAGGGTCTCTGGCAGTGTAACAGTGTTGTCAGCCTCTCCCCTTGCTCTCTCGCCGCATGGGCCCTGATCTAATGTGATGAGAGGAGGGATGGAGCATGAATATTCAGCGGCTCTGATCCGTCATGCAGGGGCACACAGATGGTCTCTCAACAGCCGAGGTGCCCACCATTGCTCTGTCAACGTCCCCTCTATGCTCTGCACACTTGCTCAACATTGCAAATGGATATACATATTGATAGCTTATAGCTTTCGTACAGTGTTCTGGCAGCGATGTTCTTCACCCTTGGGTAACAATGGGCAAGAATAGCTGTTTTCTAAACTTTACGCCTGGATTCCACCGGGCGGCGGCTGCGTCGAGTTCCATGTATGATCAATAGAGAGGCCCCAGGAACGAGTCCGGAAATCATCGATGCTAACAGCCCTGGTTCTTCACAGTTTTCGCCTATGGGAGTTTTGAATGGGTTTTTGGCACGATGCTTCTAATAATCTCTCTGGGCAACGCTGGCTTAATCAAACGCGAACCAGTGTTTAGTAACATCATCTTCACACACGAGGACCACTTTTATGAGTTTTGAAGCTTTTATGTGCCGTTAAAAGGGTGGCTAGCTAGCAAACGGCTAAATGAGACTACACTTTTGAGTCGATGGAGATATATACATCAATAACGTCACCACTCAAAGGACGAACACGGAAATTCTCTTTCCCTCACCTGGTTCAGCCCCGTTCAGCCCGGGGTAATCAGTGCACACATCCAACAACAGTCCAGGTTGAGCGCTGACGTGACGTGGAAGCCTATGCGACAGTGTGTACTGTAGTTCTGGATTAGCTTAGCTCGAGCTTTTTACTTCTAGGGCTCGCATTTACGCTACAAAACTCATGAAAGTGGTCCTCATGTGTGAAGATTATCCCGCTGAACCTTGGTTCGCGTTTGATTAAACTTGCGTTGCCCACAGACATTATTTGAAGCATCGCGCCAAAAACCCATTCAAAAATCCCATAGACAGAAACAGTGAAGAACCAGGAAGTTCGGGACTTCCGCATTCAGCCTACAAAATTACGTCATCCCTGGGGCTCTCTATATGATGCGGTATTGTTGCGCCCTCCACACACGGCTTCATACCTCACCGCAAGTGTTTCAAAAGCACTGTTTTGTCTGGCCAATTTGTTTGACTTGCTGATTTGGTCATTGTTCCGATTTGTGCTTTTACCATGGCTAATTTAAAGGCTCTAGTAGTTCAATGGTTTCTACTTTTGTCTGTTTTAATTGTGTTTATTGTTGTTATTTCCTACTTTGTTGTGCTGTAGCCTAAAGGCACAGTTAATACAGTTAAATCCAGTTATGAAGGACATGGGTCAAAGATTTGTGGCTGAGTTTTAGTTGTTAAAAATACATTTGTCCTCATCATTATTTTGTAGCCTGTAGCCTGTGTATCTGTATTTCACATACAGTGCCTGTTAGCAGGAGGAGAACACTACAGCATTTCTTCTCCTACTTGATGTATTGAATATGATCGGGAGTCTGCACAGGGTGTTTTATTTTGAAAATTGGTCGGATGCAGTTCCTGTGTCTGACATCCTGCCAGCTCGATCTGCTCTGTACAGCTTGACGTGCCTTCCATGAAAAATAGACTAGACGTGTACTAACGGAGCTTTCCCCGCGATTTATCTTGCAGGTCCCGCGGATCAAACCGAGAACCTTCCGATCACAAGCTTGCTTCTCTAACCTTCTCTAACCTTTAGGCCACCACTGCCCACAACCTATAACATACTGACCTACACAATCTTTTACAGGTAGCCAGGTCTATTTTCTTGCCCAGTAGCCATTAGCCTGTTTTGTAGCCAATTGGATGTCTGATGTCAGCCATGGTTGCGAGGAGATTTATGACACACCTGCAAAGCCTCTATTATCACATCCCATTTTGACATGAAAATGAGTTTTCGCTCACTACATGGCAAGAATGACTGTAATTGAGTCCAAGGAGTTGTCAGATGTCAGGAAGGAATGAAGGTACGCAAGTACTAGGTAGGTAGGTAAGTAGAGAGAAGGAGAAAAGGGGAGGCAAACTGGGAAAGTTGGAGAAGTAGGTCCCAATTGTATGATGTATAAATTTCCAATTATTTTAGATGAGAACTGTGCGGCCCCAGTAATGGCTTGATAAATGAATAATGTCCAGAGATGAAAAGCAAGCACACTTAAATAGCAGTTTAATCACAGCACCTTGAGTGGAAGGCGGCTGTTCCCCTGGCAAACTAAAAAAAATGATAGCGTGAGATGCTTATTCATGCAAAGCTGCAAACATTTACGATCTGCTTCGATATTTATTAAAGTCTCACTTTATAGTAACACACAACTATAAATTAAAGTGAAACATTCCCGTCTACAGTAAATACTGCACATACTTTAGTGCCACTATAGCAACGGTACCTTCATTTGTACTGCAGCCTAACCATCTTCACCATGAAGCACAAATATTATCAAGCATAATTTCCAACACAAGAATTATGAAGGGTATGTATTAGTTGGTTCAATACATCAGGTGAATGCTGCCTATAGAATGCATTTTTGATTATATTCTGCTAAAATGACAGAAGATCAAATATTTTCGTATGAGCAAGGTTTGCGCTATTCAAAGGAATAAAGCATGTCTCCCTTTTCAATGTAGAAAACGTCTATACGGCCCATTTTCCATTCTTTTTCAGCATGAACAAAACAAACTGCCGCTCCTATATTCTTTGCACATAGTGTTTTTAATTAAAAAACGTGCTGATGTTTACCCATGGAGAAGAGAACGAGGAGGAATCAGCTGGGCCAAGATAATCCCTCTATTTAATGTGAAATTAAAAGCTTCTGGGGTGAAATTTCAGCGGCTGTGTTCATTAAGATTATCATGTTAATCAGAGCCACTCTACCGATATATGTGTGTGTGAAATCATGTATTCTTAAAAGAAATTAATTGAGAATCTATCAATGGGGGGTGGGGGAGACTGTTTGAACACCTCTGTTCAGGGATTCGCCATCTCCCTAACTTAACATTTGCATACATGCCGATGGATTTAATTTTCTTATTTTTAGGGCCAAGTTGATGATCAAAGTATCATGTCCACTGACTTGAGGCTCCCTCTCTTGACATGCCCTACCAGACACACAGGACCGCTTCTAGTCAGGCTAAATTAAACAGCAGCATAAAGACTTGCCGTAATGGCTCCACAGCAGCACAGGGCGCTATTGTTGTATGGTGAATCCCACATTCATCTCAGAGGGTAAGAACAGTGCAAGGTGAAACTCGCTTACATTTTTTCCCAAATTCATTTTCACATTTCTCTTACACCGATCCTGTGTTTTATAGATTTATTTTTAATCGCTCTGTTTTGCTGTAGCTAATTACACCACTTGTTGTTCTTACAAGTATCTCAAATCTAATCATGATGATAGTGTTTTAAATACTTTGGGGTATATCTAAACCTAAACCCAAAATGTGCATTGATCAGAAAGACTTGCCGACAGCATAGTACATCTTTCTCATTACATACGCCTGCCTACGCACCATGCTAAGAGCCAACCAATCAAACAGGGACATTAACAATATCAAGCAGGCTATTACTCAGTGTAACCTTGTCAAAGAACACTACAGTATGTACAGCTCAAGTGGCAATAAGCCTATTTTCACAGCTATTGAATCAGTGCAACACAATACCAGCTGTCAAATCCACCACCCGACCAATCTGCCAAATGAAATTCTCTGTCTATTATTTGGTCTGATGCATAACTTGTACTATTGTTTATCAAAAGGCAAACATGCATGACATGCATATAGGGGTGTGCTCTCCACATGACATTCTGACACGCTACAATAACACACATACTCATAAAGACAAGGCACAGGAGGTAGACAAGGATTGTGGATCGAAAGGAGGGAGAATGTAGGGAAACAGTGGATGGATAAATCGAGAAGGAGGTGGTAATGCAAAATAAAGGATGCCAACTGCCATTAGACACCACAGAGGAAGGCACAGAGACAGCGTTGCCAGATGTACGATAAATTATCATATTTGTACGATAATCAATAATCCCAAGATCCTCCAAATGTACGATAATTTGATCATTTTGTGACACAGTTGTAATCAATCTCATCCTACGTCTATCTGTTTATAGAACTGAACAGTCACGTGACATATTTTGCCCCAGAAGTGAGTTTCCCATTCATTTTATCCATAGACATTTCGAAAACTCCTTATAGAGTTTTAAGGCTGGAACCAAGCCAACCCGTGACCTCCTGAATCGTGAGTGACCATAAAACATTTCAGTTGGAGCACAAATAAAAAATAACATCAGGACAAAAATGAATTTTCGATTTCCCCCCATCTTTATTTTTGCTCCAATTAGGCCGGGGGGTGGGGGGCCTATGATAATTTACCTTAAAAAAATGATAATTTTGACCCTCTGGTACAATAATTCAACATTTACCATCTGGCAACACTGCACAGGGAGGTAAAGAAAACTAACAAGTAACACACAATGCACCAAGAGTAATTACTACCCCGCTGCCACAATACAGTTACAACAAAGATGATGAAAAATAAGTGAAGTGTAAAAAGAAGTGATACTCTGCCCATCCAGATACCGACCTGTTATTTAGGCCAGAATGTAGCCTAAATATATTGCTCAGATTAAAACCACAATAGGAAAAGGCTAAAGTCTTCCCCCCTGTTTTCTCACGAATTGTAATTGGCCAACTGCTCTCCCGGTCGTTGCTCCACCCCCTCTGCCGATCTGGGGAGAGTTGGAGACTAGCACATGCTTGCTCCGATACATGTGCAGTCGTCAGCCGCTTCTTTTCACCTGACAGCGAGGAGTTTCACCGGCAGGACGTAGCACGTGGGAGGGTCACATTATTCCCCTCAGTGCCCCTCCCCCTGAACAGGCGACCAGAGGAGGCGCTAGAGCAGCGACCAGGACAAATACCCTAATCTGACTTCCCACCGGCATACACAGCCAATCAATCGTGCCTGTATGGACGGCCGACCAACACGGGGCGCGAACCTGCGACCCTCGTGTTAGTAGCGAGGGAATCTACCTGGGCGCTCTAAATTTATGGTTTTTGAATTGATATTCTTTGACTGCATCTGCAAAATGGAAAACATAGTGTAGGGCAGTACCGGCTGTCTAATCACTGCCACACATAATGATTTGAGTCATCATCTGTGCGTGCACTCTCGCCCTTCTTCAATATATTAATTCAAAATATTTCATATTACTCCCTTCAGAAATATATACATGAAATGATGAACATGAGCAGCCACT
Organism: Poromitra crassiceps; assembly: GCF_964638095.1. Classification (NCBI taxonomy): domain Eukaryota; kingdom Metazoa; phylum Chordata; class Actinopteri; order Beryciformes; family Melamphaidae; genus Poromitra; species Poromitra crassiceps. Next base: position 23,851,467 of record NC_139627.1, on the reverse strand, counting down.
ATTCCAATCTGCCTGGCCGTGTAAAAGATACATTGATTGATTCGGCAGCAGGAGATTTAAGCACAAGCGATTCAGACAGAAGTGATTACTTGGGCTTAAATCCTGGCATCCTAAAATGACTAACAGGTCTGTTGTCTACTGTTGGCTTTCATGAAATGCATGGAGCTGTTTCAAAAATCAGATGACAGAGGCCATGCTGCCAGAAGTGCTGTAGGCAACATCAATCTCTGGGCTCCCAAGCCTCACTGCTCTGGAAGAATAACCATCAAGTGTAACATGCACGAAGACTTCAGAGTGCATGATGAACTCTTCACCTTCGCATCTTCCTCTATTTGTGGTGATGGTTTATTGTTGTCAAGTTCCTATACGTGTCAAACAGTGATGTTTAAAGCTTGAGGATATTTGGATTTTCAGAAGTATATAGGCCATGTGATGCTGTGGTTGAATGAATAGCTGATGGAGAGGGACGGTATATAACTGTCATCAGAAAAACTGCTACTGCAAAGCCACCCCCCACATCTCAGCTTGATTTGGATACAGGGCCTGCTTGTACCAGGCTGTGTGCTATAACTCATATCTCAAAGGCAAACCAACCCTGGCCTAAACAGATTTTGGTTTTGTGGCAGTACAATACTTATCTTGTTACTTGTCATAAGCAATCCCCTGAGGCATTTGGCAAAGACTTGCAACAGTTCCATGCAAACAAAGTCAACTACTGACATGTGTCCGGTCTGGATTTAGCACAATGGCAGAAACAAGAGCAGATTTTAGTTGACATTACCGCATGATGTCTCTGAGCACGTGCCCCCAGTGGTAAATACAGTAAGCGGTGCAGTGGCCTAAACATGAAGGACACTTCACTGGACTGTTTCTCCTGTGTGACCTTTACATCCTTGACATTTGAGACAATGCACTCAGCCAGAAAGTCTTTTTGCAGTATGTCTGACCCCAGATAAATTAGAAGATGTCACCTCCAAAGACTGAGATCCTATTTTGCAGCTGTAGGTTCCTACATGTTCAAGTTTTACTTCACCTTCAGCTTTTTTCACACAGACAATGTATTCTTTATTGACAGATAAAGAAAGGCAGGAAGGTATAGTATGGGAGAGAGAGAGGGCAAAGGACCGCAGGCCGGATTCGAACCTGGGTTACCACGGGAAGGAATGAGCCTTAAATGGTACGTGCTCTACACAAGATACCCACTTTTTGACCGGAGTGTCTGGTTTTAAGATGCATTGTCAGAGTCCGATCTGATATGTCCCTACTATCTTCGGTGTGTGGGTTTGTTGCTTTAACAAGATAAAAGTGTTTTGATAGGGTCATGACTAGTGCAGGGTTAATCTCCACCAATCACAAGTAACCATATCACTGCACGTGGGTGGGTGTTTTGTGTGGCCATAGCGCTTGAATCGTTAAATATTTTAATTTAGTTCTCAGAATTATGATGGGAAAAAAGTAAAGTGAAGCAAGTGTGTGTGTGTGTGTGTGTGTGTGTGTGTGTGTGTGTGTGTGTGTGTGTGTGTGTGTGTGTGTGTGTGTTATTTGCCCATGATGTCGGAAGCGACTGTGTGAGTCTCTGTCTTTTGCTTCTGTAAGTACTAAGTAGCCTAGCTGCAGAAGATAGGAGGCAATATAGATCATGTTTACAAGCTTGTAGAATACATACAGTCGCTCAATGTACTCTACTCTACTCTACCTACTCTACTCTACTTTACTCTACTCTACTAGAGAAAATCATGATGGTGATTCACGCCTGTCAATCAAAAATGCAGTTTTATTGAGTTTAAACTCTGGTATCAAATATACATGTGCTTGGGCCACATGTCATGCACATCTACCAACAGGGCCTGGAGTGGTTATATACAGCATATGCCTGCCTGTATGTTAGTTATGGCCTGTATGGAGATGTACAAGCTAGTAGGTCCTGGGTTCGATTCCCGCCTGGGACGTTGTGGATGCCGAGGGTGTGTCCCCCCCATATCCTCAGGTGCCCACTGCCCAGCTGGGCCATCTCGTCAAAAGGACCCTTCTGTGCAATGTTCTCCCCGTGGTCCCCAGGGGTTCCTCCATACAACATCGGTAAGGACCCCCACCAAAAACATGCAGAAGATCGTCATCTGACCAGTGACGACTACAACCGAGGTCCCCGGGTGCTGTACACAAGAAAGCTGCCCACTGCTCCTGGCCTGCCCACCAGAGGAAGGACAAGCCTGGATGGGATAAATGCAAAGACTATATTTCACCAGCCACCGTCAGCATGAGTGTGTGTGTGGCCGCATGCATGTGTTGGGTTGTCGTGTGATAAATAAAGACGGGTTTGTCCGTCTTATTCTTCTAAGAATATGGGAGCAAACTTGATAGATGGCAGGCTAGCAGTCCTCTGAGCCTATGTTACTGTCAATGTTTGCTTTGCATCAAGTCTAGTCAGTATGCATTCCATTCCACATGCATTTATAAGTGAATCTACATTTTGCTGTCAGCCTGTTTGTCCAGACATCACCTCTGCAAATTCCATCTCTCTCCTTGTTACATAAACATTGATTGATATAAATGTACATTTTTAGCTTAATAGTTGGTATCACTTAGAGGCCATTTACACCTGGCATTAACATGCGTTTTTGGTGATCAGATTGCAATCAGATTGTATTTTATCACTTGAAAGTACAGGTGTAAACACCCCCAAAACGCATTGAAGAAGGATTGCAATCTGATTAACCAAACCACCTCCGGAGGTGGTCAGGGACGCATTATGACAACATTTAACACAAGTGTAAATGCAATGCGTCCTCTCAAAACGCATACAGCAACTGCCATACGGAAATACATAATCTTCATCTTCTTTGCAGTTTTATGGCGGTTGGCATTACCGACCCATTTATGAAGTAGTGGCTAAGAAACTGGCAGAGAATGGCCACAACAGGACCTGGCTACACTAGCTGTGTTTCCATTACAGTTTTTGGCAAAATAATTGCGATATTTCTACAACTTCGTCAAAGTACAATTCCGACTTGCAGGCGTTTCCATTGAAGTTGTTTGAAGTCGGTGACGGCACGCACACACCTGAACGCAATTCCCCGTTACCAGCAGCTGCCACAGTGATTACGCACGGGGATCTGCCCCATATCCTGTCCCCTGCATGCTCAAATCCAACCAATGGTCAATGCAAATCACCACATGAAGTTACAACGCATATAAACGAGCCTGATTATCAATTCAAAAGAAAATTAGTGGCAACATGTTGCTGGCTGCAGTGAATGCAGTGAGCGCAACAGACAGAGGAAAAAAGGTAATAAAACTGGTCCGATTTAGAGATGGAGGACAAAAAAGGCTGATTTGTTGCAATAATCAGAATGTCGTGTATTATAATTACCGTATAACATTGCACCTGAAACATGTATTACTCACTGTATTCACTTCAGTCAGCAGCACCGCACCGGTGTGTGCCCTCATCTCGCCGCTGTGCCACACACAGGCAGCCTGTCACCATGGACCGATTTCTGCCATTAAAAATTCTCTATCTCCCCCGGCTCCGCTTTTGCACAACACTTGTCTTTCTGCTAGGTAGCATTGCTTCAAAGTTTTCCACTTGCTGCGGAGGTTTTGCCACGGCTTATCGAACCCTTTCTCCGTCATTTTCCTTTCATTTTCCGCTCCTTTTCCAAAGGAGAAGATGGGTCACATGACGTGAAAATGTGTTTCCATTACACTTTTGCGATAAACTGCTATATCGACACGTCTGAAAAACCACCTCATGAGAGCGCAAACACTTTTTGCGATATTTGGGAGGTTTTTCGAAATTTATGTGTTTCCACTACCCGATTTTTATTGCGATGTTTAGATTTTGCGCATTTCTGAGGGTGATGGAAACACAGCTACCGTCAGCGAAAAATTAAACACCTGAAACTGGCTTACAGACAGGCCAAGGACAAGAACAAGAAAAGTGGCAGGGGTAGGGGTAGGGCAACGTGTCCTTTTTATAAAGAAATAGATGCAGTGCTGGGTGATCGGCCATCGTTTTGTCCAGGTAAAGGGGACGCTCACTGTGCATTTGAGCTTAACAATAACCTCTATTCCCTGTGCATGTATGCAAACATGCAGCACACGTCCAGGGGGCGCGCGCATGATGACGTTCGAGCTGGAGAGCAATCGGATTGCAATCTGTTCACCCAAAACGCATGTTAGTGCCAGGTGTAAATGAAATCAGGCTGAAGTGATAAAATACAATCTGATTGCAATCTGATGGCAGAAAACACATGTTAATGCCAGGTGTAAATGGCCTCTTATATTTACAAGAATAACCCAGAGTATGAGGCCATTTACACCTGGCATTAACATCAGGTCAGGGATGCATTGTGTACACATTGAACACAAGTGTAAATGCAATGTGTCCTCTCAATCTGGATACAGCAACTTTATGAGGATTGAGAGGACAACCATTTCTGCAATCAGATTGCAATCAGATTGCAATCAGATTGCAGAAAATGCATGTTAACGCCAGGTGTAAATGGAATCAGGCTGAAGTGATAAAATACAATCTGATTGCAATCTGATCACAGAAAACGCATCTTAGCGCCAGGTGTAAATCGCCTCTAAGATAAACTTCCACCATAATTTAATTATCCTAATGGCCATATCTCACCCCCAAAATGCAAATCAACACATGCTACATGTACGTTAATTATATACATTAAATGAGAACAAAATCATAAAACCAACGTTCCAGAGCCGATCGGATCCACTGACACCTCATTACTCATGTGTGCATTAACTCACAATGCAAACTTTGTTGTAAATTATATTGAGAATATTCAATCAAAGCCATTTGATGGAGAGGAGTAATGTCAGCAGCGTACAGTGGAATGAAGCTGTCATTGTGTTGGCCTCCATACATCCTGGCCCTACTGTACAATAAAGAAGCCCTGCATATCAGCCAACATACAGGAAGCAGTCCATACATCAGCCTACAGACAGGAAGGAGTCCATACTGTACATCAGCCTACAGACAGGAAGGAGTCCATACTGTACATCAGCCAACATACAGGAAGCAGTCCATACATCAGCCTACAGACAGGAAGGAGTCCATACTGTACATCAGCCTACAGACAGGAAGCAGTCCATACATCAGCCTACAGACAGGAAGGAGTCAGTCCATACTGTACATCAGCCTACAGACAGGAAGGAGTCCATACTGTACATCATCCTACAGACAGGAAGGAGTCCATACTGTACATCAGCCAACAGACAGGAAGGAGTCCATACATCAGCCTACAGACAGGAAGGAGTCAGTCCATACTGTACATCAGCCTACAGACAGGAAGGAGTCAGTCCATACTGTACATCAGCCTACAGACAGGAAGGAGTCCATACTGTACATCAGCCAACATACAGGAAGCAGTCCATACATCAGCCTACAGACAGGAAGGAGTCAGTCCATACTGTACATCAGCCTACAGACAGGAAGGAGTCCATACTGTACATCAGCCTACAGACAGGAAGGAGTCCATACTGTACATCAGCCTACAGACAGGAAGGAGTCCATACATCAGCCTATAGACAGGAAGGAGTCAGTCCATACTATACATCGGCCTACAGACAGGAAGCAGTCCATACATCAGCCTACAGACAGGAAGGAGTCAGTCCATACTATACATCGGCCTACAGACAGGAAGGAGTCCATACTGTACATCAGCCTACAGACAGGAAGGAGTCCATACTATACATCGGCCTACAGACAGGAAGGAGTCCATACATCAGCCTATAGACAGGAAGGAGTCCATACATCGGCCTACAGACAGGAAGGAGTCCATACATCAGCCTCTAGACAGGAAGGAGTCCATACATCGGCCTACAGACAGGAAGGAGTCCATACATCGGCCTACAGACAGGAAGGAGTCCATACATCAGCCTATAGACAGGAAGGAGTCCATACATCAGCCTACAGACAGGAAGGAGTCCATACATCGGCCTACAGACAGGAAGGAGTCCATACATCAGCCTACAGACAGGAAGGAGTCCATACATCAGCCTACAGACAGGAAGGAGTCCATACATCAGCCTACAGACAGGAAGGAGTCCATATCAGCCTACACTGTAGGCTGATGTACAGTTACAGTATGGACTCCTTCCTGTCTGTAGGCCCTACAGGCAGGAAGGAGTCCATACATCAGCCTACAGACAGGAAGGAGTGAAGCCGGGAACAATCCAATAAAGCTGCGTTTCAGAGGCGTCACACAAAGAACAGGAAAAAGGCCAATTGAATAATTTTGGAAAACAGCAACATAATTAGTCAATAGAGATTGTGACCGACCATTATGCAAATGTTCTAATCTAATTGTTCTGGGACCAATTCTTCAAATGAATAATACATATATTACAGTCAGAGGGGCTATAACCAATATCCACTGAGGACATTATTATCTTCTTCAGAGTACAACAATATACAGCATTGTATTCAATCTTGACACGCTTTCATGAGAGGAATAAATACTAAGTAATAGTCTTACTTTATGACTGATGTGTTCTAACTAATGTCATTAGTGCAATTAGACTCTGATGTACAGATGTGACCTGTTTCAAATTAGCCGTTTGCTGGCGCCTGTCGCAGCAGTTTTTCTTCTGCTGTTTTGGTTGTAGAGTGAACAAACTAATACGATTGGAATCTGTGGATTGTTGGACTCCTACTGGTTTAAACAAACAGGGGAAAAAACAACCATTACCCTGACCACCACGGCAGTACTTTTGCGGCAATAGGGTATTTCTAAACATGGTAACATCTGTAAAGGGTTGGCTTGAACTGAACAAATCAAATGACGCCTTTTTCCTTGGATTTTCTGTTGACGATTGAGTTTCTGTAGGTGGCGCTGTTTTCTTTGTCCAGCCATGGCGACTCTCGCTGCTCATGCTAACTACACATATCTATTCGTACCAACAACCCCTCCTAACCCAAAGCACTGTCACAACCACGCTCTTAGACATACACCACAACAGTCAAGACGTGGCAACCGCATTTGAGACCACGGAGGGTCAAGGAGCAACTCAGAATGTGATTTGGATGTGTGTGTGACATGGTGAACTGACCTCCCCCTCAATGCCATCGAGGGCAGTTCCATCATATGTCTTTCCAATAAAATGGAGGAACCCTCCCATCCCTTGGCCTTGGATTCCTTCATTAGAAAATGTAATAGTTTTAGTGGAAAGCTCTGACCTTTGACTTTGTTTATTTTGCAATATGCAATGTGTTGGGGGCACCAAATTACTGCACTGGCCTTAGTGTGCCTCCTATAGTGTGAATCAAGTGATCATGAAGTTATTTCTTTGCTGGAAGGCATTTTAATGAGGATGGTTGTAAAGCAGAATATACACAGTGAGGGAGAGGATGCGTATTTCTCTCTGGCTCTAACTCAACTCAAATTATCATTGGATTATGATGACCACTGTTTATCAAGTGGCTATAAGAAATGGCATTACTGTAGGTAGGGTTGTCAAAAGTATCGATGGTATCGATAAAAATCAATACTAAACATTTAAAACGGATACAATACTCATTTACAACAGGTATCAATAGTATCGATAAGTATCAATACTAAAAGTATGGATACCAGTATGGATACCAGCAGTGCTTTATCTGAATGAAAAATCAAACATACTACTGTATGTTGCTCATCTGTTGCTCAACGTGTTCTGATGGGCTGATGCAGGGGTACTACAGCAGGGGTAATCTGCTGTGTAAGTGCACATTTTTTAATGAGTTTTATCGGGCCTAGATTATGGAGACGTGTAGTACGTCTGTCCGTCCATCTATCTTTGTCTATTTTTTATGTCTCTTAATGTGTTGTCATCCCCCCCTCCGTGGTATCGAAAATGGTATCGGTATCGAAGTAGAATTTCTAGTATCGTGACATCCCTAACTGTAGGCCATCGCTTTTTTCTATCTATAGGTCAGTGTCTCGTCATAGATGCGTGAAGCCCTCTGGGACATGCTTGTGAATTAGGGCTATACAAATAAACTTGACTTGACTTGTTCAGTGGATCAGCGTGGGGTAAATCCTCCCATTCTTCCACTGCAGCAGAGTTAGCATTTAGCTGCTAGCCTGGCCCACGGCGGCCCAGGCAGACAGGATCAGGGATTCAACCCCCGCAGTGAACGTAACGTCCGAACAGACGTCTACAGTATGTACCTGCTTTTGAATCCCCAATCCTGTAGTGTAGAGCCGCAGCACCGTCCTTTGGTGAGTCAGCCCATTGAGATATACGGGTGGTTTTACCCCACCGTCTAGTCTCGCGTGCCAGCCGCAGTAACATTTTGTGGGCGTTCCCACACAGACCGACTGTCTCTATTATATTATCCATTATTCATGATTAATAAATAAATGGCGGTCGATTTCAGTGATGCACGCTCATTGGCGCACGCTCGCCATTGAGATGTTGCTGCTTCTCGCTTTCGTTGTGCGGTGCGGTCCTCATATATAATATATGTCAACTGTGTTTGTTGTGATTTAAAGCTGGCAGCGCTCCGCCGCACAGCAGCAACAGGGGGCTAATACAGGCTTTAGTCCTTTAATGTCACACTACGGTTACATGACAGCCAGCATGTCAGGTCATAAAATATGCTCTTTCTCTGGCGCTTCAGATGACAAGCCGAGATGCCGTCCTTTACAACGCTGCTCCTACTGGGGAGGAGTACAAACGGCAAAATCTGTCAATGGAGCAAACTGTTGAGACAGGCGCTGTGGCGGCGAAGACAAAGCGCTGGTGTGCTCCTCCCAGCCTATCACCACTTCTGACAATGGATGAGACACCGCGTGGGCGGCAGAGTGACAACGGGAAGCCAAACTCATTCTCAACCCAAACCTTTTCTCCAAAAAGATCGTTCAAACACAGCCTGCTAAACCGCAGAAATAGAGGCAGCGGAGCAGGGGGGAATACGAGCAAATGATATGTCAAGGGCAAAGAGGTCGGCTGACTTGTCGTGAATGCAAAAACGGCACCGGAGGTCTTAATCATCAGGACTTCGAATCATCGAGTGCCTTCACACATGATGCTCGCGTACACTTTCAACAGCACACAGCCACACGGGGACACACACACACACCATATTTGTTGTGTCTGTTTCCCGCCTACTAACGCTACCGGTACAGCAGATGGCACAAGCTTGGGGAAGTGTATACGAGTTCTGCTCCAACTGTACAGAGCGCGAGAGAGAGAGACAGACAGAGTAAAAAAAAAAAAAAAAAAAAAATTCTCTGGCTGCAAAGAAAACAACAGATTGAGATGACTGAAAGCAGGATGCAAGGCAGGTTGAAGACGGGGATGGCAGCAGAGGCCAACGAGCTGCATTTGATCTCTAATCACGCAGAAGGCTCAGATGCGGGGCCGAGGAACTAAACACCAGATCCAATTACCTTCAGCTGCACCGACACTCCAATCCCACATGAAACGTTGAAGGCATAGTGCAATGAGAAGATCACCTGGAAGCATTCTCATGCCTCGAGCATACCCCCCTTACTTAGTAGGACACAGCAACGCTAAAGCTAAAGCATGCACATTTTATGGGCTCGTGAATCTCGACACTCAAAGAGGGAAAAGAGACCCTGTTAAAATATGCAGGAGCAGCATTCGGATGTAAACATGCTCCAGTGACTAATGGTATGTTTGTGGATTTTTTTTGATGAGTCAACAGAAGGCTTGCGTCTCGGCGCAGAGAGAAAGACAGAGAGGTAGGGAAGCAAATGTTACATAATGCAAAAGGGCCCGTCCTTCAGCTCAATAACAAGGTGCTACGCTACATTACCCCCTAAACCACCATCCTACTGCCGCCAATTCTCATGGGGACCAGACACATTTGTGATACATTTATTTCAATATGGGACTTGCCAGATAAAATACCCCGCAGGATGCTGATCGGCAGCCCAAAACACCCTGAGTGTAGTTACTGCAGCTTCATCGCAGGCAGGCCCACATTATTCTCAGTGGTCCTATGTGCCGTTTCCACGGGGGCTTTGTCAGCTACTTTTGAATGTTTTCTTGGTAATGTGAGTTTAAGTTCAAAGCTACACACACAGACACACACACACACACCTGGATATTTCAACTACACAGGGCCGGCCCAAGCCTTTATGGGGCCATAAGCATACTTTGATTTGGGGGGCCCCCAGTGCCTTGGTGCCGCCAATACTATTGACTATTATCTATGTCAATGCTTGATCATTTGCAAACCTACTGTAAATATATCGCCCAGACACCCAGCTGAAATGCAAACATACATTTACCTTTCTGTTTTTTTTGTTCCGTCTTCTGTTTTCTTAATTTCTTTCTCTGCTCCAAAAAGATATGTTTTGTGATACTACTTTTCGCTGCATCAACGCTGAGGACTGTAACTTACAGTAACGTTAGTCTGACTGTGCTTGCATCAAAAGTGGGCATGGGTGTGATCACCAGGTCTGACAGAGGCTGCGGGAATAGATGAACCAGTAGTATTTAGCTAGCCAGGCTGTACAACACAATATTGTGTTTTTGTATGATTACCATTGACATTATTTCTGGGCCCTTAGCAGGCAGGGCACCCACTTAGTTCGCTTATGCCTAGGGCTGGCCCTGCCTCCACACAAAATAAAGAGTGACCCTACAAGTGAATTTTACTTTTCAATGTTAATTTTGCATTTTTACAATCCAACATGAATAATGATAAAAATGGAATGGCCAAAATGAAAAATGGGGTCAGACTTTGATTGTTTTTGTGTTTTTCGATTGTTTGAAAAAAGATTTTCAGCTTCAATTTTATTTTATTTTTTACTGTTTTTCATTCTTCAATTTCGATTTTTGACCATTTTCCATGTCTCAATTAGAAAGGAAAAATGAATTATACTTTAGTAGCCCGATCGTCCACTCCACATTTCAAGTGTCTGTGTAACGTTACTTGGTATGCGAGTGCACACTGGGAATGGCATTGTCATGATTGGATGACTACCCTGTCAATCAACCTGACTTGTTTTTCAACGAGAAGCACTTGTTAGTCATGACACCAGGCTTTCCCAAGCCTGGGGTCATGACCCCAAGTGGGGTCGCATGGAATTAAAATAGGGTCACCTAAAATGTAATATTAATACAAAAATACATAATACATACTCTGAAAGTGAAGCACCTCTGACTCTTAGTTTGGCACTGCTAAACGATCAATACCACTTATTGTTAACTACTGGAAGTCTTGTTGATTTTGATGCAAAAAATGTAAATGTAAATACATAATGGTAATTGTCATGCATAGAGCCATAACGCGTGACCCCCCCCCCCCCCCTTATTAATAGAAACGTCTTTCTTCAGGGAGGTGGCCTGTTTAGCAATATGCTGCAGAAACTGAGCTGTGGGCCTATTCATGGGGTCTGTGTTAACCAGATATAGCGCATATTTGTAGCCTACTTAGTCACCGCCCCCATTTTTATTATCCATTGTTTAATTTGATTGTCCTTGTTTGTTCAGTATTAATTTGCAGCCTTGAAAATAAAATAAAAATCACTAATCTGGGGCTCGCCCTGGCTATTCTGCCTCTGGCTGCCCTTCACAATGAAATTACATGAAATAGCCTAATGTGGTCTAAAATGAATGTTTACTTGAAGCATAGTAATACAAATTATTACATGATCAAAAACAAATTAATTTGTGCAAAAAGTGTCTGTGTTTTGAATGTCTGGGGTCACTAGAGTTTTGTGACATCAAAGTGGGGTCACAAGACAAAAAAGGTTTTGGAACCACTGCCTTACACCCTCCCACTCTAGACTATTTGGTAGTTCTGGTGGTTACATACACGCAGTAGCCTATAGATCTTTATAGGCTCTATCAAATCACATCATCATCATGGCGGCCGCAAATATGACATTTCACAGTAGGGCAAGGTGCTGTACGATATCTATCAAAATATCAAGGTATACGGTATTTCATGGTATATTACCCCCCCTTAATGAAACGCACTATGGCTCCTAAAAAAAAACTTATTTTGCTTTTGGGAGAAAAAATTCCTTTATTGATCTGAGACTGAAACTAATATGAGAATGTTTAGGTCCTCCATTATGAACTGTATTTGTAGTGGCGTGCGGCAGCGTACATGTTACACAACATATTGTGGGCACGGTATTACAGGGAAAGCTTATAGTATGATAACCGTGGTTGTTTGATATGGCGGTATACCTTAAAACGGTATATCGCTACATGCCCAGCCAAGAGTCATCACTTTTCTTTTCTTTTTCCCATGTGAATGATACTGGTACTGCAGGTAAGAATGTAGTGTGACTTGCCTTGGTATTTGACTTGCCTTAACTAAGGACTTGACTTGACACAGTGGCGCCGGAACGAGTTTGCAATAAGGGGGACACAATTTTTTTTTTTTTTTTTTTTTTTTTTTTTATCGGCGCCCTAATGGGCGCCGACGAAAAATGGACGTTTCTATGGACGTTTGGATGATTTTTAGCCATATTTAGATGAATATCTCATTTTAAATTAACATTAGGATTATACTGTAGTGATGTAATTATTCAGTATTTTTCCTTTTCTCACTCACTTGGTGACCTGCTCTCCCTTTAGGTCATTTCATAATTACACTACAACAGACAGCAACACAGGCAGAAACACTGAACTTATTATTATTATTATTATTATCACTTCGAAACACAGTGCAAAACTTGTCATCTCAACACAAAAATAAAATAACAATAACCGTATACGATTATAGCAGCAGCCAATGACAGTGAGTGCAGTACAGAGTCCAGGTCTGTCTGTCTCTCAGGTGTAATAATCCCACAATGATCACGGCTTTAACAAGTGTCACAGGCTGTGTAAACAGTGTAAAGTGGGCTCTCTGTAACTTGATCCCTGGGTCTGTCTGTCTCAGGTGTAATAATCCCACAATGATCACGGCTTTAACAAGCATCACAGGCTGTGTAAACAGTGTAAAGTGGGCTCTAAGCGTCAGGGGCAGTTGGCCCCTCAGATTAAAAAAAAAAAAAAAAAAAAAAAAAAATTTTTTTTTTTTTTTTTTTAGGGGGACCAAATTTTAAGGGGGACAAAATGTCCCCATGTCCCCCTTGTTCCGGCGCCAGTGACTTGACATAAACTGTGACTTGACTTGCCCAAGTAAAGAATGACTTGGGACTTGCTTGAGACTTGGACCAAATTACATGAGTCACGTGTCTGGCAGGATAACTTTTCAATGATCCAAAATTAAGACTTTTATCTTGAACTCAAGAGTAATGAGTAAAACTGCATTCATGGTGCTCACTTTGCTCAGAAGCTATGCTCGGCACTCGCCCACTGACACTTGAAACGCCTCTTTCATCTTACGCCTTTTTAAAAGCTTGGTTGAAAGTTTGAGCATGCCTACTGCTGCGGAAATGCGCCACCCAATACGGAATATCTTCAGAGAAATGGAGCTAGATCAAAAGTGCGTAAAGCAATTATATACAGCCGTAGCCTGCGCATTTAAAGGAAAAACAAGTAAATGCTTCGTTGATTTCCAAAACTTGCCCAGATGCCATAATTGCTCACATGGAGTGAACCACACTCTAGGAAGTAAATTGCTAAAACTTACTCTGAGGCACAACAGTGAAATACACAGCCGTGTCTCTCCTCTAAGATGCTGCTTTTCCCCCTCCCTCTCTCGGTCTCTCTGGATACTGACTGTTGAACTTGGTACAGAGAGGCGGGCACTTTAAGCCCCCCCCCCCCTCTCGATGCAGGGGAATAAGTGGCAGAAACCCCAGAGGAGACTTGTCTTTGAACAGTCCCCTCCCTCTTGACCTCGATGTTGATCGGGTCGAGCCAAGCGGCAGCCATGAGACGGAGCCATGAGACGGAGCCTTGGCGACGCTGCGTGACTGTGTTTTTCCACAAGGCAGCTGCTGACCCCGTTTATTTGTCTCGTCCTCTGGGGGTGACAATTCAATCGGGGGTGGGGGGGATGGGGGTGGGGATGGGGGGGGGTTCAGCGGTCTCCATCTTTACCAAAAGATTCACAAAGCTCTTCATGGCAGCGCTGCTGAGACGAGCCCAACAGCCATGCAATGTTTTCCTGAAGGATTTACGAAGGCTTGAAGTTGTGAGACTGTTAGCAGGCGTGCAGCGTCAATATTGGGAGAGAGTTGCATGTTGACAGCCTGTAGGCATTAGTGGAAGTTTGAATAAACACAAAAATAGACAGCAGGAGTGCAGAAAGTGAATTATGGCACTCGCACTTCATCTGAAACGCAGAGTAAACAGCTGATCTGTATGCATGTCCCCAGACGGCCCTGACACTTCCCTGTAAGTACGATGCACAAACTGGGAATGCGATGACCCTAGCCTAGGCAAATGTGCCTCGCCGCACGCACCTCTGCTGCGTTGTCTCCGAATACAGTAAAGGTTCCACTCGTCACTGCCATAGAAAAGGGCCTGCGTGCCGTGGACCGGCCCGCTCTGGAATTGGAGAATTGCCACTTTGCTGGGTTTTCTTTAGCCATTACTGGAGCGCGGGCTGTCTTCCCCGGCTCCCTGGATAACCGCCGTCAGCTGTCCAGTCTCAGGAGGCCTGCGGTTGAGCGGGTAAACCAACGCCTCCCTCTAGTCTCTAGGTAGTAAAACACCCTCCCTCTCCTCCCTCTCCTCCCTCTCCTCCTCCTCGCAGGGGTCTGAAGATGCAGTGATTGCATCTCCCTGACAGAGGCAGCGGAGAGCGGGGAGGAGACAGGCCAACGGCGGCTCCACCATTTTTACATTTCTAGAAGACAGGAGCGTAACGCATTACCTCGCCTTTTTCTTTAGATCATAAATTCCTCTATACAGTACATGGAGAGCCCAAAATATTCACACTGAAATCAAAGCACTGGTGACTTCACACCTTGCTGAATTCCATCAGCACCCTTATTTTAATCCTCTATGGTTTGGAGCGCACATCAACCTATATAAAGGATCTATTTTTGCACAGGTTACAGAAGCTCTGGCTGTTGTATATATAAGGAGGCAAAATCCATTCCAATCCCTCCATCTGTTTGCAGGGCAAAGCTGATCTAATTCCCCTTTCAATCAATACATAATCCATGATAATGAGCTGTGCCGAATTCCCAAGAGGAATATGCAAGTTTTCTCTCCACAGGCATTGTAAATAAAATGGAGCCAGCATTAATCCAAATGATAATGAAATACCTTGTGGAGATTAAACGACTGGGCCCACAGCAAGCTTGGAGAGCTCCAATAATTTAGCACAATATCAGAAGATGACTCATGGAGAGAGGGGGGAGTGAGAGAGAGACAGAGAGAGGGACACAGAGAGAGAGAGAGAGAGAGAGAGAGAGAGAGAGACAGAGAGAGGGGGGAGTGAGAGAGAGACAGAGAGAGGGACAGAGAGAGAGAGAGGGAGAGAGAGGGAGAGAGAGAGAGATCATAGGTGAACAATCAGAGGATCCATAAAAAAGTCTGTGGGAATCCGTCAACAGAGCCCTAGAGTACCTCATTTGCATACATGCATGTACATAAATGTTCCTTGAAGAGGCATTTGTTTAAAGGCTGAATTATTTTCACGCTCATCTTAAATATTTACTGGTCTGTAACATGCACTACTCTCATGTCATAGCTGTGCCTTGCTTTCCAGTTTAAAGTCATAATCTGGGACATTTTCATATAAATTATGAAGCTATTTTGCTATTCGCTATCGCTGATTTATACAACGCAATCACAATTTAACCTAGACCAAATTCATGAACGCTTTTTACGAGTTCTGCTGTAAACGGCGACACAGTAAGTGATACATTTTGAAATAAATACAAGAGAAACTGATCATAGCAGAGATAGCCACCATGGCTGAACGGACAAAGACAAGAGCACCACCTACAGAAATTCAGAGTGCATCAACACAAAATCCAAGGAAAAAGACATCACAGTACTGGACATACTGTTTGATTGACAGGTGATCTGTAATAGAAACACCACAGCAATGAGTGTTGAGCAAAAAAGATGGAGGCAACATCAAACAAGAGGCACTTGAGCTCAATATACCATAACCAGTAAAACATGCTAATTAGGGTATTAGTCAAGCCACTGATTGCAATTATTGCAATAAATAGCAAACATTTCTTGGTCAACATGCATGTTCACATCCCGCGTCGGTGGTATTAATACAAACTCCAAATTTGAACACATTACGAAGTTATAGCAGTTTGAGCAAACTCAGTTTTCCTCATTAATATGCAAATGTGCAGAAAGGTGCAGCAGGGGGAGCCTGTGGTGTGAAGCTTCTATCATGCATATTTCTGGAGTTATTGTGTGCACAAGAAAGATAGACAGTCACTCAGACAGACAGACAGACAGACAGACAGACAGACAGACAGACAGACAGACAGACAGACAGGCACTCAGACAGACAGACAGACAGACAGACAGACAGACAGACAGACAGAGAGAGACACACCACCATGATAAACGTCACAGCAACTTACTCCTGTATTCACCTTATCATTTGCCCATATCAGGAGGCTTCTGCATAACGTCATCTTGTAATCGTTATTCCGTTTTAGACCCGGAAGTAGATTACTCCTACCTTTATCATTTTTAGACTTGCCCAAAAGCTGTTTCCAAGCAACAACAAAAAACGTATAAAGTTTTAATATTTTTTTCGGATAAGAATCCAAATATGTGACCAGTCAGAATAGCGCCTATTTGGAAATTATTAACGAGCAGTGAGGAGCGCTGGCTGTGTGACCAGCCGGACTAGCTAGTATCTGTCAACCCCTACTGGCAGTGAGAAAACACTGTCAACGTGCTTTTGTAACTAACGTTATACCGACCATGTAGCCTACAGCCATCGGCTCCTCGCACCAACGCTATGAGCATGTAACTGAAGTTGGCCACACTCGCTGCAGTGTAGCTGCTGAATGTTGCCAAACTTCATTCGTAGTTTACAGTTTATTGATGTTTACAATGCAACCCGCCGGCTACCGCTGAACCGGAACAACAATATACAATTGTGTCTGACAAGGAAGAGAAAAAGTGGGCGGGGCAACATAAGGTGAATAGTATACAGGACTTTACCATGTACCATGGTGGTAAAACATTAAATTGAGGATTACCACTTGTTTTAGTAGTTTTAAGATCAACTTAATGAATGGAGAATAAGCAATGTGAATGGCTTTGTACTGACGCTTTTTCATAGAAATGCTAATTGCCTTATCCAAATGTACAAATGAATATAGTATGCATCAATGCAACAACAACCCCTATCCCCATGTTTGTTCCTTATAACTACTGCTGCATAGCTGGTACGTCTTTGTTATAATCAAGACAGCATGTAGTTTTATAATGGCATCCCTGAGGGTTTTCTTTCAACTGAATGTAGCATAATTAGTTAAACTTAGAGATATCACTGAAGGCATGCAGAGTGCCCTGTCGATGGCAGCTCCCTTGCTTCCTAATGCTATATTAGCTTTATTTGTAGATAATGATAAAAGATGGACAGAAAAGACTGACACTTATTTCTACTGTAGTTTTAAATCATGCAAGACAAGCAAGAAACACTGAATAATTCTCATAATTTAAAGCACCATTGTTTTAATTAAAATCTCTTGAAAACTGTGCCCGCCCTGCAGCTCGCCGAGCTGGCCCTGCAGCTTGCATACGCAGCTCGGCTGCCGCGCGGCCTCGCCTGCAGCTCGGCTGCTGTGTGACCTCGCCTGCTCTATTGCGCAGCGCACAATTGCGCAACTTCGTATCACTGATGGCATCACTCACTGATGACGTCACAATTGCTCGAGTGAAAAAACATCACAATTGCTCGAGTGACATCTCTGATGATGTCATAGACATGGGGATCATCACTGATGTCATAGACATTGTGACATTATCAGTGATGTCACAATTGGTCGAGTGTAACCAAAAACTATATAATTATATAGGCTGTCGGCAGGCTGTCATTCTGTAATTACAAGACTCTGACAAATGAGCCCAGCTTTATACAGTCAGTATAAAAAAACACAAGGTTCAAACAACTGTTGTCTAATTAAAGTGGACATGTTTTTTCTTCTGATTCTGCCTTCAAATTCTCTTAAAGCCTCTGAAAGAAGTTTCATTGCACAACTCATTGCTACAAATTGCTTTCTTCTTAAGGAAGAGAGGTGACTGAGGAGCACTTTGATGGAGTTTTAACACTTCAGAAGTCACGGCAACAACTGAGAGCGCTCTTAAATTTTAGAATTAAAATATTTCAGCTGTAGGAAATGCTGTCTTTCCATGACTGGGAAATAGTTTAGTTTACTTTAGTTTATTAAGATCCCCATTAGCTGTAGCAACTGCTGTGGCTATTCTACTGGGGTCCGAAAACAACAGTATTACTGTAGTATCATAGTATCATAACTCTCTTTTGCTACATACAGCTTTGACAGATCTTTCTCTGTGTCTGACTCAAACTTATGTTGAAGACTTATGGATGGATATGGAAAATTAATAATGTTGTCTTCCATGCAGCAAAATCCATGTCCGACCAACAAATATCCCTTTTATTAAATTACTGAATTATTAAAATGTTCAGATTTTTTACGCCGTTTTTCTAATAGGCAACAAGCTGTCTATATCTAGCTAGCTATCACTTATCTGGTTGGTACTGTAGGTATTATCAAACTAGTTTCCTTTTCTTTCTTACTTTGGACTGCAGTCTTATAGTCTTGACTGTTTAATCCTCACAAATGCACTACTGTACTGTTGAAATTGTGAAAGTAGTTTGAAATGTTTCTAAGGATGTGAAGGCCTATCGACTCTATTTTCATTGTGATACGTTGTCTAGTCGGACTATTGTGAAAACATGCTGTACAAGTATTTCCAACCGACAATCGGCATTGGACCATCTTCCCCAACCCACGGCAAACAACCTTCCATCAGTGAATCAGTGGAGAATGACATTGTATTTGGTAACAATGAACCAGCTAGAATTGCCATCCAGCTCACACAGACAGCTGTCTGCTCCACAGGGATGAAAACGGGGGGAATAAGTGCAGCACAACTAGCCATTGCTGCCCTGCTCTGGTGTTTCACAAGATCCTGGACGTTACACTTATCATTGACATGTTTGGTTTGATATACTGCATATTAACAGCACATGGCTAAGAACAGGAGCTGGTATAGAGACAGTCGGCATGTGTGGGAACGCCCACAAAACGGGGGATTTACCCCACCCTGACCACACCCCCAGCCAGGCTGAGCCAGCTAACCCAGCGTCTATGATGAGACATCACCTCAACCTATGCCTTGTTCTACTGCCTGCAACTAGCTGGAGGTGCACAACAGGGAAGCTCTCTCACACAGCAGACACATCAGCTCTCTGAGTGCTGAGAGCAACTGGCCCACTGTTTTATTTCCTCACATTCAGAAGAGCATTTCAGCGCTTATTATGCTACTCACTCTTGCTCGCATTTAGGGCCCTATCGTTGTACGGCGCTATCGTTTGCGCTGCCTTTGCGCTGCGTTTGTTTATTGCTATCTTCCCAGATATCTGCCTCCACCATCCAGTTTTGCGCTGTGATGACACAGGTGTAGGCGTGGCCCAGGCGTGTCGGTGGGCCTCTAGCCTATCATGTGTCTTGCGCAAGTGTCATTTAGCACTGTGGTGAAGATACCGTCGGTATTTGCCGAGCGCAAAGAGAGGTTTATGAGTTGCCTGTTCCAAAATAGGCGTTACAGCGTAAAGTGTTAGAAAAAATCGCCTTGGGTGCTGTCAATTTTAACGCCAGGAAATAGCTGGTTTTAGGGCAAACGCAGACGTACGTCTGATCGCAGACAGTATTCTTCGTGCAGTACAGGAAATCCTTGCTTGGATACATTTACGCACGGCATGGATGTCACTCTCCTCGCGCCTGCACACACTCTTCTCTCCTCGGAATGCCACGTTGAGTTTCAACTATAGCCTGCATTCCAGAAAAAACACACCTTGATTTAAAAATAAAAATGAGAATTCGTTTGTCATGGTTTTATTAGGCTACATAATTCCCGACCATACAGGTCTGTGGTGTAACATTTGATTACTTTAGGTAGGAGAGGGTAAGAGAAAATAAAAAGCAAAATTTATTTTACAACCATTATACGTTTACTAGCGCCGCAAGCCCTCTCCACTTCCCTCGTCGGGGGGAGAGAGAGAGAGAGAGAGACACGGGGCATACTGCCTCACCTCGTAATAGCCAGTAACCTATAGGCCTAGCTGCTGCAAAAGTTAACTGTTGAAAATTCGATGTCTGGTTTTGTCACGAATAGCCTACAGTGAAGTCCCTGTCGCCATCAAGCAGACAGTGACGGAAGCATGGGGAAGCAAGGGGAAAATGACGGGCTAAATTGGTGGGATTCGATGTATATTAGAAACAAATAGAAAATAGCTGATTAATAAAATGTGTGCTGGTGGAACGAAATTCAACTTGGAATAGAGCAGCATCACTCATCGCGGCTCAGTACGCTGCGCAATTACGCAGCGGAGATGAGTCAAGATTCAAGATTCAAGATTTTTATTGTCACTCCGTAGTACAAGTATCACGTGTGAAATTCTTGTGCTGTAGGCTCCGTTACAACATAGTGCAAAAAATAAAAGATATATAAATAAAAAACAAGAGGCAACGAGCAATAGAGCAGTAAGACACGCCACAGACAGTGGCGTATTCACTGCCCATAGTGCAAATGGCATGAACATACTTTAAACATAATTAAACATAATAACATTCTGTTAGGTGCAAATAGCGTATACCTAATTAAACATACTATTAAACATTAGTCATACATAATGGTAGCATCTACAGTGCGGTACAGTACGGCTACTACACTATTTGTATATGTTAAGGAGTCTCGTGGCCTGTGAGAAGAAACTGTCCCTCAAGCGATTTGTGCGTGCTCTTGGGACCCTGTATCTCCTCCCTGAGGGTAGCAGGGAGAACAGACTGTTGTGGGGGTGGTTTGTGTCTTTGATGATCTTCAGGGACCTCCTGATTGGATGCTGGTTGCTGGTTGTACAGATCTTGCAGTTCTGGCAGCTCACATCCTGTTACGTGCTGGGCCGCGCGCCTCACCCTTCTTAGCGCCCTGCGGTCCATGGTGGTGCAGTTTCCCTACCAGGTGGTGAAGCAGCCAGTCAGCAGGCTTTCAATGGTGCCTCTGTAGAAGTCCCTGAGGATTTTTGGCCTTAGGCTGGGTTCACACCGACGACCCAAGCCTTGCCTATGCCTTGCCTTTACCCACGCTTTTAAATAGGCATCCGTTTTAGTCAACGAGGCTGTGTACACCAGGGGCCTGAGCGTGAACCCTGCGTGTACCCACGCCTTGCCTGTGCCTTGCCGATTTTATCGTTCAGGCGAGAGTTCTATTTTCAAGCCGACAAGGCGCGTGCAGGCAGGCTTTTCTGTCAAGCCATGAAAGAAAAACGCGACAATATCCGTGGGAAATGGCAAAGTCAACTGAATTTCAAAATAAAATGGAGTTACTACAACAGTGTTGAGCAGAGAGAAAGAGATTGACGGGTGGCTATCACGTGGGGCTTTCTCCCTGTCTGCAAACAAATCTTCATGAGAGAGAATAGCCACCGAAGAAGCAAGATGGACAATGTTGTTGTGCCAGCACATATTCTTGCAAGATCACCTCTCCAAAATGTCCGACTATAGTCAGACCTGGTTATACATATCCAGCATCAATAGAACATTAAATATATCCGATTTATTTTACCTAGAGGCTACCCATGACAATTCTGGACAACACGTGAAAAAATACAGTCGGGAGAGAGGAGAGGCGCTTGTGACTCGGCTCCAGGTTCGGCGTGCAAAAGGCGTGCGGTGTGATCGCAAAAGCGTGTAACAGGTTCATGTCCAGCTCGGCGTAGGCGTGGGTTGAGGCAAGGCAAGGCGTAGGTTGTCTGTGTGAACTAAGCGTTAGCCCGAATTTCTTCAGGCGCCTGAGTCCATGTAGTCGCTGTTGGGCCTTTTTGACAACAGTGGCGGTGTGGTTGGCCCATGTCAGGTCCTGGTGGATATTGACTCCCAGGTACTTGAAGCTGTCCACCCTTTCCACCACTGTGCCGTTGATGGTGATTGGGGGGTGTGTGCCCCCCCCCCCCTCCCTTCTGTAGTCTACAATGACCTCCTTTGTCTTGGAGACGTTCAGAGAGAGGTGGTTGTCCTGGCACCATTGTTCCAGGGCCTCCACCTCCTTTCTGTAGGCTGTCTCGTCGCTCCTGGAGATCTGCCCCATGACCGATGTGTCGTCTGCAAACTTCACGATGGTGTTCGAAGTTCGCCACGCAGTCGTGGGTGTAGAGGTCATACCAGAAGGGGCTGGAGACGCACCCCTGTGGCGCTCCTATGCTGATGGTCAGTGGGGAGGAGGTGAGGTTGCCCACTTTCACCACCTGGCGGCGGTCTGTTAGAAAGTCCAGGATCCAGTCACACATCGCTTTGCTTAGTCCCAGATCCTTGAGTTTGCTTACCAGTCTGGAGGGTACTATGGTGTTGAATGCTGAGCTGTAGTCCACGAACAGCATTCTCACATAGGTGTCCTTCCCCTCTAGGTGGGAGAGGGCGGTGTGGAGCACGTGTGCTACTGCATCCGCTGTGCTCCTGTTGGGGCGGTATGCTAATTGTATTGTATTGTTGTGGTCCGGGGGGAGTGTGGGGCGGATCTGCGATATAACCAGCTTTTCAAAGCATTTGCTGGCTATGGGCGTTAGGGCTATTGGGCGCCAGTCGTTGAGGCTGGTCACTTTCTGCTGTTTGGGAATGGGGATGATTGTTGCTGATTTGAAGCAGGGGGGAACTTGCCGGAGGGAGAGAGACTGATTAAAAATGTTTGTGAATACGCCTGCCAGCTGGTGTGTGCAGGCCTTGAGGATATGCCCAGGGATGCCGTCCCAATGCAGGAGAAGAGAGCCCGAAAAGGAATATACATTCCATACAGTCAGACGTTTGGGCAGCAGCCTCTCCCTCTTTCTCTCTCTCACTCTAGTCCCTCTGAGTGAGGAGGAAGCTGCTGACGTGACGCTGTGGTTTTATGGGCATGACCACACCTCCACAATGCTTTTGGGCATAAACACGCCTATATGGAGATGTGCGCCGAGATGATGTGAAGCGCAGCGGGCCGACACCCCCACAATTAGGGCTTTGCGCGGCGCTATTCCAGCGCAAAACGGGCACTAACGCAAGTCGGGAAGATAGAGCCCTTTGTGTTTTATTTCCTCACAGTTTTACTATATTATGTGATAAATGCTCAAATGCAGCTATTTCTGTTTATCATCCATTTAGCCTATCAGACACTTTTGGCCCTGTTGCAATTCATTGTTTTGGAAAATAAAGGAGTATTAAGCCTCGATGGACGACCAGTAGAGATTTGCAATAACATTGATAGAACTATAGTTAATAACCCTGTAGACATACTGTACTACAGTAGCAATAAGCACAATGTACTGGCATCAAATAAAATGCACACACAATTGATAAATTAGTTTATGTATTTAAACCATTTTTTAAAGAAAAAGGTGTGTGCCATCTCTTAGGACCGCCCCTCCCCCCGAATACATCGGCCTTCGCAGTGTTCATACACTTTTGTATGACAGTTGTGCTGCTACTGTCTCTGAGATTCCATGTTTGTTCCTCTTAACTGATGTTCTTATAGCTACTAAGTCTGTTATAATAAAAGGCAGTATGTAATTACTGCCATAATGGCATCCCTGCGGATTTTTGTCAATTGACTGTAGCATAATTATTTAAACTCTGAGATTATGACTGATTGCATATGCAATCAGAGCGCCCCAATTGCAGCTCCCTCAATTCTGAATATTAGATTTTATTTTTTATTTTTGAAGGTAAAGATACAACCAGCAGGTCAAACAAGTGCGGGAAGAACAGAGTACAGGATGGACCTTGGAACATAACCAAACAAAAGCTTGTATATAAAAAAATATAGGAAAAATCTCCGCAAGAAATGATGTATAGGATTTTTATTAAGTGTAACAAACAAGAAGACTATCCCAGGCAATAGCACGTGTAATAAGCCAAGCCACAGTACTTCTGCTGGCCTCTCATCATAGGTAGATGTTAACATGTCACACCGGCACTTATTCTGTCATTACCAGACACACTGACTGCTGTGTGGCAGCCTTCTGTATGACAGCTTGACCATGAGTCAGGAATGAGATGGACATGAGCGACTTACAGGTGTGGTCGGTCTCGTCGGAGGCGTCGGGGCAGTCGGGCTCTCCGTCACAGAGCCAGGCCTCGGCGACGCAGGTGTGCCCGTCGTGACAGTGAAACTCCCCGACGTCACACAAGATGGCTTCTGGATGGAGTGAGGGGAGGGAAGGGTGGAGAGGTGGAGAAAGACACAGAGAAGATGCAGCATGAGGAGAATGGAGAGCGAATGGGTGAGTGGCGTGTTTCATCACAAAACACGGAGTGGCTTCTCATCTCAACCGAGCAAAATATGGTGTGGGTGAGATGGCATTGATGATGCTAGACAATGATTATTATTGTGAACGTATTGCGAGTGAGGTCATCTGCAGCGGAAGCATACACAGCTGAATGGAACATGGATAAAAGCGGTGACCTCTCTGAGTAAATGTGTGGAAGTGTTGCTGACCGTTTGAACAGCTTGGCAGTTAATTGACTCATATCCTTTTGTCGCACAGCTCGAGATTCGTAATTCGTCGGAAACACGAAGCCGCCATACATTTTTCTTCCAGAAGATTAGCCCGCTGCTGAGAAGAGACTTAGAACACGTCGGGCAGGCATTGTGATTGTGACAGCCGCTCTCATCTAACAAAGACGTAATGTCCTCCGCGCCTTGGCAAACTATTACAAAGCCGTGTTGGCAAGTTTGTTCTTATCTCTTTGCCTCCTCGGGTGGTGTGCTTTGATTTGGGGGAGGTGGGGCGGTGGGTGTGTGTGTGGGGAGGGGGGTGGGGGGAGGGGTGTGTGTGTGTGTGTGTGTGTGTGGGGGGGGGGGGGGGTAGTGAAAGCCCAGTCGACTAAAAAGTCATCACAGCCTTTCAATACAGCAGGCATCTGTCAGAGTGTTGACATGTTTTCCTGCCAGCAGCTGTCAGAGACTTGGCTTCATCATTCAGGGGGAGTGACACTGGCTTTTGCTAAAGATTTGACACCGCAATGTGACCTAGCGCTACCTTCTCCTCGGTGCCGGGGAGGAGTTAACCCACACACAATCAAACAGGCCCCTCCCCCTCCCGCTCTACCCCCCCCCCCCCCCCCCCCGGGCCCCGCCTCTCTCCCAGTGTGTTCCTAACCCATTAGCGGTGGGAGGGAGTGGAAGCGAGTGGGAGAGCGGCTCCGCGCCGTTTGAACAGTGGGAGTGATAATTCAACGCACCGCTGCTCCTTTTGCCCCCGGCACCCTCCAGCAAATTCACTACCCAGGGACAAATCTGAAAAGGTCAAACATCTCATCCATTCTACCTCTTATACTCCCCCGCCCCCACGCAATCTATGTGAAATCTTGCTATTTGATTCAAGGTCTCTTCTGAAATATGCAAAGCCTTTTTTTCCCCCTCACCGTGCGTTTTAAAAGGGGGGCGTTCTTAAAAGTGTGAGCATATTGATCATTCCAAAATCAGACGCTTCAATTCACTACTTTTAAAAAAGGGAATACATTTTAAAAAGTTGAACGGGGGCGGGCGCGCGTGTGTGTGTGTGTGTGTGTGTGTGTATCACAAGGTAGATATTACATGAGAAAATGCTGCACTGTTTTTTTTTGTAACAAAAAATGGAGGCCAATGTTCGTAACCAAATAACATCTTTCAAAACACATCTCGTATATTATATATATATATATATGTATAATATTGTGATCTTCAGCTAAACAAGTTGACAACTTGATAACAGTTGAGAGCCTCCATGCAGATCGTCACTTCTATATCAAACAACAAGCACAAATCTTTCAGACCACGGTCACTAATCAGACCCACCCTCAAATCCCGACTCTCTAGGGATAGGAAGGTGCTAGAGAGTCCAGCACCTTCCTAGTGAATCAATTAAGCCTCAAACTTAAATTCCCCTTCAGTTGCTTCGAAGTTAGGAAAATAAAACTTTCAGCCATTTTCTGCATAGCTACTGTACAACAATGTCAAAACATATTCTCATTATTATTATTATTACATATGCTCATTCCAACATGTCACTGGAGCTCTGGCTGCTTCAATCCAGTGATATTCAAACCCAAGGCGCCATTTAATGGCTGCACCATTACATCAAATGGAAAAACTACATGTAGCCTACTATGCATCATTTTGTTCACATCCCCCTGTAATTTATCATGACATATTTGGTATAATTGAAACCCTTGGGATATTGGCTAGAATTTAAAATAAAGCTCTGTGGGTTTAGAACAAAGCTTGGCCCTGCAACAAGCGATTGTAACAATGGACCCATCAAAGGTAAGTGGTCCAGTCCAGTCTAGTTTCTTTTATTTTTTTCCCACATTTTACAGAACATCGAAGTCCCCTGTATTTGGCACTGAGCTTCACCACAGAACATCTAGTCCCCTGTATTTAGCACTGAGCTTCATCACAGAACATCTAGTCCCCTGTATTTAGCACTGAGCTTCACCACAGAACATCTTGTCCCCTGTATTTGGCACTGAGCTTCATCATGAGCTGAGTGATCCACTATCATGTTAGATACTGTATGAAGAGACGGCCAACACCATTCACATTCCAGGAAAGAAAAGAAAAATAACATTCACCAGAGCAACACATCAATAAACACAGCCTGGGCTTGGGGTGGGTGGGGGGGGCTGTGCTCGGTTTGCAGAAGTCTCTGTAGAAATGTCTCCATCTCCTTTGAAGCTGAATTGATTACCACTGAAAAGCATAAGGCCGGTGGCAGAGGGGCCATTTCCTCAGCTGGCGGTGGAAGCCATGAAAAAGATGGCCCCCGGACGTGGGCACAGCCCGGCTACGTATTGATGTCCTACCTGCTTTCATGGCGCTCTGTCTTGAAAGCAAAGGGCCAAATATAAGTCATCCTAATGACCTCTTACTGTATGTCAATTCATCTCCCCCTTCACATTTGCTGAATGCCTCTCCTTGACTCAGACTCCGTTATCGTTGCTGTGGCTTTGGGGGCTGCATTAAAAAATGGGGACAAACACACAATAGAAAAAAACTACCTGGTCCATTTTTCTTTTTCTCCTCATCCAGGTTTTAAAATACCACTGCATTTGCATGAGAAAATACATGCAGGAGGCGCAGTGTATCTCTACAGTAAGTAAGCAGTATGGTTATTTGCAGATAATTCTGTGCAAACAAGCAGTAAGAACAGGAGGGGGGGGGGAGTCCGCTGCCTGTGGTGATCGTGGAGGTGTGTGTGTGTGTGTGTGTGTGTGTGTGTGTGTGTGTGTGTGTGTGTGTGTGTGGTGGGAGGTGTGTGTGGGGGGGGCTGGGCCATTACCATAACAGTGGGGAACATTCAGTGGAGCTGAACATTGTCACGAGCATCATTCCTGACACCCGACCGCCACCACACACAACACACACAACAGACACCACACACCACACACAACACTGTCACGGGCATCATTCCTGACACCCGACCGCCACCACACACACAACACACACAACAGACACCACACACCACACACACAACACTGTCACGAGCATCATTCCTGACACGCGACCGCCACCACACACACAACACACACCACACACACAATACTGTCACGAGCACCATTCCTGACACCCGGCCGCCATCACACACACAACAGACACCACACACCACACAGAACACTGTCACGAGCATCACTCCTGACACCCGACCGCCACCACACACACAACATACACAACAGACACCACACACAACACTGTCACGAGGGTCATTACTGACACCCGACCGGCACCACACACACAAGACACACAACAGACACCACACACCACACACACAACACTGTCACGAGCGTCATTCCTGACACCCGACCGCCACCACACACACAACACACACAACAGACACCACACACCACACTGTCACGAGCGTCATTCCTGACACCCGACCGCCACCACACACACAACAGACACCACACACACAACACACACAACAGACACCAGACACCACACACACAACACTGTCACGAGCATCATTCCTGACACCCGACCGCCGCCACACACAAAACACTGTGGCTCATTAAAGACATTGAGTCTTTGAAATGTGCCAGATTTTGTTTGCAGAAGAACACGGAGACAGGCAAGGCAAGGAAGATGGACGATAAGGACAAAATCAAATATCACAATATTTTTGACCAAATACCTTGATATTGATATGAATTTGCAACAATATTTTAGGGATGACTATTAGTGCCTTTACAAAATATTTACACAATGAGATTTTTGCATCAGTAATGTGGATATAATGAGGAAAAGGCAAATAATAGAACAGGTAGAACAGTCTGGTAAGTTCGGGAAAAAATATCACTTTACCGTAATGCAGCCTTTAACACCAGCAAACACTTGTGCCATATCACGATATTATGATATTGAAAGTCTAAGACGATATCTATCTACGATATGTTGCCCAGCCCTCACCGCACCCTGCAGAAGCATGTAAGTACATTTTGATCGTTTGGTTTGGGCTTTTGCTTTGAGATGAGGTATGCACTCTAGAATGTTGACCCAATTACTAACTAAAGGCATCCATCTGTGCAGCATGATCGCTGAGATACAGCAAACCTCTGAATCTGGCATTTTTCAAAACAGCTTCCTCATCAGCTTCTAGCATCCTAATCAAGGATTATTTGCTCACTGCTATTAATATCTGAAGAGACTGCCTATAGGTCTATATTCCTCTTTCTAAACAATACCACATTCTAGGGCTGTTCGATTTTGCCTAAAAATTAAATTGATGATTTTTTCTCTCAAAACTCGATTTTCGATTTCGATTTTTTTATACTATTATACTTCTCTAAACATTTGTTGCCTTGCGGAGCTCTTTTTTCCCTCTTTTTTTTCATAAGTGACAAATTACGCTTTTACTCTGAAGGCAGAACAACCCAACTTCCTGTTTTAGCCTAACTTGCTATGCCTAACTTCCTGGCTGTTGCTTGCTAACCTGCAGTCACTTGACACTGGTGGATTTGCGCTTTTGGAGGTGAGTCCTAACGTTACTCGTTGGCCTCACGTGTTGGGACCGTTCGTTATTTAGAAAGGGGGTCACTGGAGGAATTTGGTGTGCTCTGAAATAAAAAGCTGTGCCCCTTCCCTGATCAAAATATATTTTTCCTTGACCCTCCCGAAGCGATTTGAAAATTATAATTAACCCTCCCCAAACAATATTGTGGCAAGTTTGCGTGGAAGAATGCAGACTGACACAGATATCTTACTTTTAACCTAACATTTCCAGAAACTCCGGCCAGAGGTGATCAAACACACTAACAGTCTCAGTCGTGGTGGCTACATTGATAGTAAAACTAAACATATCCTGGCCACACAAACATTGCCATAATACCACATAATGCAATCAAAACATATGCACAACATCACTAAACCACGTTTTTAACTGTACAGTAAGAAGCTTCCCACAAGAACATGAACTCCCATAATCCTTTGCGCTTCTTAAGAGCAGAACTGTCACCAATCAGAGCGACCGCCTCCTCTGGTCGCTACATAATGCTATTTTCGCTTGTGAAACAATCTTCAGTCTGTGTATATCAATATTTGTGTTTAAATAGCAGTGAATGACTGATGGAAAAAAGTTAGCCGGTTCTATGTGGCGGACTCTCCACTCTCTGTCCCCCCTCTCTTTCTCTCTCTCACTCCCTCAGCAGACAGGCACAAAGCCACACATGTAAAATCTCCCAGCATCCATTGAGGTACATTTCGATAACAAATAGCATCCAAATTAGCCTAAATAGATAGAAAGGTAGATAGAAATAATGTTAACACAACATGCAATTGTCGAACATTTCAATATTGGACAAAATAAAATCTCGAAATCAAAACACAACCCTATGTGAAACATATATGTCATCCTGGTGGTATAAATATCCCTTGTAGACTTTACGTAATTTAGGAGATGAATGAGCCGTAACTCGGTTCTACTGTGACTTCCTAGACTTATCTGGCGTAACGATAGAGCCCATATATATTTTGTGATGCCATGTCTGTTTGTTTGCTCGACTTTTCGTGCTGGAAATGTAGCCTACTTCCATATTGTGGCACCTAGAGACCACAGCCACAGGCTCCAACGCCGTTAAGGCACACACACCAAGAAGCAGCTTAATATTAAAATAGGAATCTTTATTATCGACAAAAATATATATATATGTTTTAATTAAAACAGCTCATACTGTAGCATCACAGCACAGGTTGGTTGACACTTGTTACATATCACCACTTCATGATAGCACGCAGCAACAATAATTACGTGTAAGGGCTCCCGCAGGATGGTGGTCTTACACTAAGTTATACAATCAAATCAAACTATTTGTATCACAATGAGTCAGCCACTCGCGCTCCCGAAAGAAAGCAGCAACAGCACACCAGCCTGTCGCAGCCTCGCTGATATGAACGTATAGGTTACCCCAGCAGTGCGTACAAGACCCCAGCCCTCCGTCGAGGCAAACAGAGCCCACTGATTGGCCAGATACTGTACACGCCTACTGTCTGGATAGGCCAAGCACAAAGATCGACAGATCAGACCGCCAAAGAGAAACAATGCACCGGGACATACCAAACAGTTTGGACAGGAGGGGTGTAAATGAAGCAACTCAGTAGTTGTTGAAGTCCGAAAAGCAAACATTACACACAAACAAAAAGTTTATATATTTTTATCTAATAAAAATTGTATACCCCTCCCCTGGACTCAAATTAAAGAGAATGTACCCTCCCTCAAACTAAATTCAAAACAAGATTACCCTCCCCTATTTTCCTCCAGTGGCCCCTTCCCTAAATAACGAACGGTCCCTTATGTGAACTAAAGACAACATTTCAGCGTCCAGTGATAACGTCTTTGTTCGTGCGCGCGCGCGTGTGTGTGTTGTGGTAATCGTTATCTTGCACAGCCCGCCCCGCAGTGCAACACGCTGCTCAGTGCTCACACACTGTGCTTTTTGGAGGGGTTGAAATAAGTTCATTGCTGCCGTCTTTAGTAGCCAGCAGTAGTCACAGCCTCCCAGAGACTTTACAGCGGGGACAAAGGACGAGTAGTGTCATGTACGCGTGCTGCTACAGCACGCGTACATGACAGAGAGCCGCCCCACCGTAACGTAATTACCCTAGTAAAAAAAAAAACGATTTTACGATTTTCATTTTTTTAACATCGTCCTAACTAATTAATTCGATTACGATTCAAAATCGATTTATCGCACAGCCCTACCACATTCCAATAAGGTACTGTAAGCCAGGAGCCAATACACACACGGTCCAGCAATATGTTAGACTCTTAAGCCACACGCAGATTTCAAACTAAACTCCTGTTCTAAAAGCAGCCACGCCATACATACACTGCTTACAGCACCGAATTAAATGTCAGCTATGTTGTTGAGCTGAAGAGGGGGGGGGGGGGGGGGGGGGACATGCCTCAGAATATTCCTCAACCCGGGCCTATCTTAGAGTTGCAGGTTGAGAAATAACTGCTATCTCAGGAAGCTATTTGCAGCTCATCCAACTTGCCCGGCTCTACATAAGGGGTCTGTGATCTTGACAGGTCAGTGATAGTCCATTAGACCTGTATTACACTCAAGGCACTCAAGGTCACCCAACGACCAGTTTGGGGCAAAATAGAATAGTGGAAATAGTATTTGAGTAAATTGGAATAATAGACAATACTAAGCTCAAACACAGGACACACACACACATGCGCGCGCACACACACACACACACACACACACATGCGCGCGCACACACACACACACACACACGCGCGCGCACACACACACACACACACACACACACACAAAATGTAACTGTTAAAGGGAAAATCCAACTTATAAGAATGTTAACTACTGTAGGCTATCTCTGGGCCTATCTTGTTCCTTTATTTATTTGTTTGTTTGTCATTTTGCTTTTAAATGTCCATTTTATTCTCTTCTTTTCTTTTCTTTTCCTGTCAACCATTTTATGTGAAGCACTTTGAATTGCCTCTGTGTATGAAATGTGCTATACAAATAAACTTGACTTGACTTGACTATATATATATATATATACCGTATATATATATATACAGTATATATATATATATATATATATATATATATATATATATCTAGACAATCTAGATTCCAGACTCACTGTTTTGCACCAATTTTCAACAATCATATTGCACAAGAGGCAGAGAGATCATTTTGTCTGTGTTTTGAGTAAAGAGTGTGAGTCTTGCTTTTCCTTAACTGCAAAAACTGGACAAAAGGTCATTGCTGCATAGTGCTTGCACATAAAACCCACAGCTCAGTGCAACAACTCGATGCCTCTTTGGGGGTTGTTAAAAGGCATGCTGGGATGAGTGAAGCAGAAGTGGACGAAGGAGGTTGTTGAGGGGAAAGTGGGCAAAACAGTCAATTCAACTTCATCACAAAAGTACAAGAGGTTTCCGAGGGAACCTTTCCTTTAGCACTTTCAGACCAACGACCAGGTTGGGACCAGGGTTACTTGACCCATGTTCAACCCTTCTTTGGTCAATTCACACCAAATCAGTCAACACGGGTTAATCCTATGGTCATGACAATTCAGATGGTCACAACCTGGAAAGATGCATAACAATTAGCATAGCCTATTAGCATAACAAATAACCCTAGTCCGATTCTGGTCTGACCCACCTCGAAAAGTGAGAGAGAGCCGAGTCAGGCAACCCCGGTTAACCTGGGAACCCTGATTGGTCCCTTGGCTTGAAAGGGGTATAAGAGATGCATGGGCTGTGTAACACCAATCAAGTGGCCCTAACGAGATCAAATCTGTCTTTTTCACACGTCGAATGTGGACAGGGACATGTCTAATGTGGACAGGGACACGTCTAATGTGGACAGGGACACATTAATGTGGACAGGGACAGGGAGCACAGGAAATGCACATGCACACACATACTGTGAGGAAGCTTGTGGGCTTGCCTCGTGAAGTGTGCTGGATCGTAGATGACGGCTCACGGGCCGTGGTCGATCAGAACCACAGAGATGTCGGTCCTCGGACGCGGTTGAAGGAATACCACTCGTGACCTGGCTGGGTGTAAGGCAGCCAGTCACCAGGGCCTGGCTGGGTGTAAGGCAGTCAGGGTTCAGCTCGGGTTCGGATTTGGTCGTTTTAAGGGTAGACATTATGAAGTAGAAGAGGAAGTAAGAATACCGGATACAGCGTCACAGAGCACCTTGTATATGTTATGTCTGACATCGCCGATGACCTCACAGGTGAACTCTATGCTATGACGTCATCGGTGACCCCGTAAAGTCCCGTCTGCCATCACAGTCAGCCTAGACCGCCTGACGTCGCCGATGACCTCACAGGTGAACTCTGACGTCATCATTGTCATCGTTGATGATGTCATCGTCATTACGTCGTTGGCGCGCCGGTTCGTGGGCATCGACTGCCCCAAGAACAGGCCTGACGGTGGGCCATTATGGACCCTTTTCTACACATACCAAAAATCCACCTGCACCCACATGCAAACACACTCACAGTATCAGAGCAGTCTTGGCTTCCTGGCCAGCTGCAGGTCATATGCATTATGGATGAGTAATGGGCTGTGGGGGCCAATCTAAGCAGGTTATTAAGTATAAGCACAATATAATGCTTAATCTCCATATCTTCATCCTGCCAAAAGTTGCAATGCGGTGTGACGCATGATGCCTCACTCACACCTTTATAATGAATCTTTATTACAAGCCTATGTCTAGAAGTGATACGCCATGTGGTATTTAGACTCAAATACCATCCATGTCAAGTCTGATCAGAACATGAAGACTGGAGAGAGTGCCATGACTCTGCTGGAGACTGGAGAGAGTGCCCTGAGTCTGCTGGAGACTGGAGAGAGTGCCATGACTCTGCTGGAGACTGCAGAGAGTGCCATGATTCTGCTGGAGACTGCAGAGAGTGCCATGATTCTGCTGGAGACTGCAGAGAGTGCCATGACTCTGCTGGAGACTGCAGAGAGTGCCATGACTGCTGGAGACTGCAGAGAGTGCCATGACTCTGCTAGAGACTGGAGAGAGTGCCATGACTCTGCTAGAGACTGGAGAGAGTGCCATGACTCTGCTGGAGACTGCAGAGAGTGCCATGACTCTGCTGGAGACTGCAGAGAGTGCCATGACTCTGCTAGAGACCGGAGAGAGTGCCATGACTCTGCTAGAGACTGGAGAGAGTGCCATGACTCTGCTGGAGACTGCAGAGAGTGCCATGACTCTGCTAGAGACTGGAGAGAGTGCCATGACTCTGCTAGAGACTGGAGAGAGTGCCATGACTCTGCTAGAGACTGGAGAGAGTGCCATGACTCTGCTGGAGACTGCAGAGAGTACCATGACTCTGCTAGAGACTGCAGAGAGTGCCATGATTCTGCTAGAGACTGGAGAGAGTGCCATGACTCTGCTAGAGACTGGAGAGAGTGCCCTGACTCTGCTGGCGCTGATGAACCATTTCAGAATGCCACGCCGCTTCTCGACTACACGTGCCCACATTTGCACAAATCAGGGAGCGTCAGTTCTGCAGCAAGCCCACGTCCCTCTCTGCCGGATCCTTGAAAGATTAAAACCAAAAAAATAAGAAGAATTCTTAGAGATCACTAAGCCCCGAGCCAGCGAACTGTTTAATGAAAGGGGAGAGAGAAGATAACGATGCACTAAGAGAGGAGAAAGTAATTGTGTTTACAGATTCTGGCGTGCGACTCTGGGAAACAGAAACGGAGCTCATACGCAGGGCCTTTCCCCATGGCAATGCTGAGCAACTCTGCATGCTAGCCATGAGATGGGTAAGAAATCAATGCAGGCAGGACCACAGGGCCTTCATTAGACACTGCGTGACCTTCACCACAGTGCGAGGTCACTTTTATTTTCTCCACAACAGGGGCATGTCAACAAATTATTTAACGTAAGAAAAGTTTCAGAAGACAATGCTCGGCTGGCCTCCTGCTCCTTGGCATAAATCGCCCAACCAGTAAACAATGAATGATTCATAAGACTGATCATCACTGTGTGCTGCTTGCTGCCCTTTTACTCGACAATGCATTCACAGCCAAAAGCCCTAAATATTGAATCATCGCACTCATAATTGTTGTATCTGCCATGCTTCTTTGTCTTCTCTGAGAATCATCTACCTGTAATAGTAACGGTTGGTTTCAAAATGTTTTTTGAAAGCAACAACCACTCAACTTTTGCTAGATGTTTTCTCAGCTAAGATAAATTCTTACAGTACTTTGTTGCAGTTGTTCAGCGATTTGGTTGCTTTTCCCACGGCCAACTGACGCAAGAAGTATGCTTTGCTTTGTGAACAAAATCCTGCTTGTGCAAGTCAAATTAGACATATTTTAATCCTAAAAAGCAGCAATAATGTGACACTGTTCATAATGGTCACGTTTATTTGCATGGAAGATTGGCCAATTTGCCCACGGGAATCATTAGAGTTCCGCCTGATGTAATCTATGTTTGTTGACAAAAATCAGCCCATCAGCCTCATTAATACCCCGGCTGTGTTTTCTCCTATCTTCATTCCGCCATCTTCACTTCGATTGCATTCCAACTTCGAATGAACCACTGAGAGAAACACACCGCTTTTCTGGTGCACTTATCTCTCCAGAATCAGATGAACCAAAGTAAGGAGGAAAAACACTCCAGGCTTCAATTCAATCAAGCCAAACAGGGTAGCTGTGAAAGTCATTACAGAATGCAGCTGTAATTAAAAGCAATAGCTGCTGTCCAGCATGTGTTGGAAAGGTTTCCTTAATGGGGAATTTCACAAACAACCTAAACACACGGTTCAGCAATAATCGATGAACACCACCGCTATCCCTACACAGCTGGCCCTGCTGCTTCTCCATCCTGCCAGGTAGTTAATTGCACTTAATTGCGACTCACATAGAGCTTTCTGTTGCCTGAGAGATCACTCACTGCTGTGTAGGAGACAGTTAATATTGGCTCCTAAGTTTTGATGTGTGGGAAAAGTATCCATCCATACCAGACATACCATACCACACCAGAATTTCACTTCGCTCAATATAGTGTTTCAATTAGGGGACATGGGACTACTGGGGTTTTTTTTTTTTTTTTTTACATAAAAATCTTGCCTAGTGCAGCTTAAGTGGGCCTACAACAACTAGATCAGTGGTTCTCAACCTGGGGGGTCAGGACCCCCGAGGAGGTCGCAAGATTATTTTGGGGATGATTGTCAAAAGAAAAATATATTTTTCTACTATGATGATTAAATCTCATACCAATGGTTTAATGCTTTATAAAGCTATGAAAGTATAAAAATGATTTCAGTGAGTGAAATCATTGTGTGAATGCGTGCACACTGTCATTGGGTTGGGTTGTGGCGGGAGGGGGGGGGGGTCTCAAGTTTTTTGGGGGTCGCAGCTCAAAAAGGTTGAGAACCACTGAACTAGATGATGCTAAAGAAGAAGCAGAAGACTTGTCGAAGGGGCGACTAGAGTGACTAGACTAGAGCGACTAGAGTTCCTGTGCGAGTTATTTCTCAACTAATGGGATGGGGATAGGACTCTCCTCTCTGCAGTCCCACTTTATGATTGAGACTGATGGATTTTTTACATCAAGATCTCGCCTAGTGCAGCTTTCAATAAAAGTATATTAACACTATAAGAATGCTCCATTTTTCTTTCTTCTTTTAGGCCTCTGAACTATTCACTCCGTTGAGCCTATGTGAATTTCATTTGCATGAGAGTGTGTCATTATACCGCCAATAATCGAAAAGACTCACGCACCCCCCCCTCCCCCTCCCCCGCTACCCCATTTCTATGCCCCGTTCAAGGTCACCTAATCACCGTGTTCCTTCAAAGACCTCCATCTTAACCAGGAGCAGTCGGATGGATTTATGCCCCGGCCCACGTCATGATTACCAATCAGGTGGAGTAATAGCTGCTTAAGCAGACAGGGTTTTTTGTCATCGCTGAGGGGTGAAGTGCCAGTCAAGGTTCCCGCTGGGCGCGTCCAGTGCGGGCTGTTACTCTGGGCGGATGGGGGGGTGGGGGCGTCAGTGCCTTGGGTGTAGCCTCCAGATTAAACTGCATTATGGGTGTGGAGTGAGAGCTGTTACGGTGAGGGATCACATCCTCCACGGCCGCAGCGTATCGCCTCAGACGCTGGATGAATGAACCATTCGTTCCTTATCAACAACGTATCCACCTTGGCAAGTGACATATTAGCTGGCAAACAGCACAAGAAGCTCCCTTTGACACAGAGTCGCTACAGCACTAGTAACGACATCGTACCTCGCCAATAACACTGCCTTTTCAATGATAAAAATGCAAAGATGTATTTCTGGTCCTTAAATCAAATCTCAGCACCTGAATGAATACTCTAAATTTGAAATTGAAGAAGAACACACTGGCCCATCGGAGGATGCATCTGTTTACTACAGTATACCATCATCAGTCAAGTAAAGAATTATGTTGCGTAAGTCCAAGTGATGTCTTCCAAATCTTCCAAATAAATACACTCCCTCGCAACTGGGTAACAAGCACAAAATAACAACAAAGAGTGTAAAGTAAAGTGTAAACAATCTATAAACTGTATAAACTGTAAGACTGGAATTATCATACGACAGGATGATTTAGGGTTATCGAAAAGCAGATAAATGACTCTTTACAATTTAATGTGAATGATGTACCTCTTCTACATGTTCTAAAGTAATAACAAACCATTCATGACTGAATCAATCAATAGAATTTCTCTGTGGAGCTCATGAACATCTGTTCTGATGAGCCAACATTGTCTGCTAATTGAATGGCATACAGAAAACTACAGGTAGCAGCATTAATAACTGGGAACTTCTGATTGTCAAAAGACAATACAGAGCAGGGAACAGTGGTGTGAGGGAGAGATTTTATTTTGAAACCATGCTGATAGTTTATCGTTATAAATGTCACTAATTTTACAAACTACTGCAGCTATCTCGTTAGCCAGCAAACAAACGATGCTTTTAGGATGGATAACTGATAGCTATTTCATGCTGTGTTACCACATAATGAAAAAAGGCCAGCACTCAAAAAGGTCCTTTAGGCGTTTTTAATACTTAGCTTGTACAGCAGCACAATGCTGATGAAGGCTACCTGCTGAAATGCGTACGTTGTGCTGCTGTACAAGCTAAGTATTAAAAACGCCTAAAGGACCTTTTTGAGTGCTGGCCTTTTTTCTCTTTTGTACGTTTCTACCTTGGATTGACTTCAATTTTGAAGTGTGCTCGCTACTGCTGTTGTTTGACGTTACCACATAATGAACCTACCATCATAATACGCATTAGTACAGAACCAAAGAGGTTCCATTACAGAACACTCCAACTCAAACGTAGGCCTATAGATGTTGCAAGCCAACGTTTGCACATGGCTAATGGTTATAGCTGCTAAAAGTCTCACGTCTTACCTACTTGGTGTAAACAGGCAGATAATTATAGTTTGGGAATGATGTGATAAAGTTGATTCATTTGTTTGCTTTAGTTCTCACGGCAGTTTTCTCTGTCGGAAAGGGAAAAGGAGCGATGGTTGACACTTGACACCACATGATGTCGGTGCCTCCTGTACAGGGTCGGTCAGGGGAGCTGTAGGGTCTAGTCTCTCTCGACTGCATTGAAAAAAGTTATAATGTGCTGCGTGTGTAACCCAGTTCTTAGTATAGTGTCATTTCCTCCATCATATCACAATATTTAAACAAATAAATATTGTATTGTCCCAATATATTGGCAAACCTGTTGTAGCTATATGGGTCTAACCCTAGTAGAAACTGACTTTCTACGTGGTGTAATAAACCAGTAAACATTTGCTAATGTAATATTTGTGTCTCATTGCTCATCACAGGGCCACAGAAGCATGTGATTAGAATGGATTTGCTCTTTCTTGAAGTTTTTACACTTTTTACTGTCAGTGAACTCTGCTAAATTGCACAGCTGGGAGTTGGCGTACGCAGGTCTGATTAGCGTTGTTCCATTAGAAATGGGGAGCGCGTGTGTCTTCCTCCGATGTGCCTCGCAACACAAGCTAGCCTGATTAGGCAGCCCGGGCAGCAATTGTGTTCAACTTTAATGTGAGCCAAGAACTGACGGAAGCGCGGGTCAAATGCCACCGCTTTGTTATTTTGTTGTGTGATCAGAAAACATATCTCACAACAAGTCTCACTCTCCGTGTGTCTTTCTGTGACTTCTCTAAATCCACCAAGAAAGAAAATCTTCCCCATGGCCTTCTGCCAAGTTAGACTCTTTATTGGAATACAATCAAACAAGACTAGTGTAAACTAGTGACTTTTGCCCAATCCTGTTTTCTCTTATGCATAATACGTACTGTTTTACATACTTTCAATTCCATTTTTTTAAAATGGTTGGAGACCATAACACCCCAATCTGATTAGTGCAGAACTACACATATACGGCTGGTATCAGAGGCCTTATAATGCTGTCATCCTCCCAGTGTGATCAAGTAGCTCTGCAGGGGCAAAGACACATGTGACCTTTGTAAAGTCCCACTTTTTACCGCATGCTGGCACAGCCACTGCTGCCCTTTTGCTACGTAGTACGTACTACTTACTACATTTCCGTACTTACTCTCTTTTCACTGGTTTCCATTATACTCCTTTACTGTAGTTCTAACATTGTGTAACATCAATGAAATGTTCTGCAATACAGCAATGTAGTCATTAAGAAATGCTGTGTGTTTTCTAAATGCTAGGAATGTTTATCTTTGAGATGAAGTACTTGGGTATTTTAAATAGAAATACCCTTACAAGTGTCTTGGTACAAATTTCATGATTGTTTGTGATGCAATACAAATTCCAAAATAGATTAAAATAATCCCTATGTGGCACTCATTATGGAGCAATCAAAAGGACAAGCAAATGTCATAATAACAGCTTTAGCACGTTAAATGATTGTGATTTAATAATGCAAGTTTGCCGCTGTGACTTTCTAGGTATCGTACGAGTTTGAAGATTCACAATGCCAAACCTCTGGCACAAATAGTACAGCACATTATCTGCTTAGAAACATGCAAATTGGTTCAAAGTGATGGCGTGTTTTGTCCCTATGCTTGTTATGGAACTGCTGCCTGTTTTCCAGCAGGACGCAGGCTCAATTAGAGATATATCAACTTCTAACTAGTAGAGGGATGGTGAAGCAGCCACATGTTTACTTGTGTTGTTACAGGTTATTATGGTGGGCTGTTGGATGGTAATTGCTTGAATCAACAGATCCTCTGGACAACATGCACTGCGATGTTGGTGCTGCTTATGGCCATGACAGACCAATGCCTATCAATTATGGAATAACCTCCATGTGGCGTATGTGTGCCCACGTGTGTGTGTGTGTGTGTGTGTGTGTGTGTGTGTGGGCATGCATTCATTCCCCGCCCCAGGTCCCACAGCTAATGAAAGCAAGGAAATGATAAGCAACACATATTCCTTGTTAAACAAAGCTGAGGATGGAGAGCTTTTCACAGCGGGGCCTGAAGCAAAAACTAATCTGCCTCCATTAATGCTTCCTGGAACAGAGAATGTGCATTTCTCTCCAAAGCGCTGGAGCAGGGAGAATATTTTTGCCCCACAGACACTTGGTGTGATTTGGGTTGCAGGCCTGGTACAGCCATGGTAGTCGTGGAATCCTGAATCCCCCGAGTGGTGTTCAATTCAGCCATGTAGTCCTAAAAGGATTGGTCGGTTATTTTCAAAGACTTTTCACTCGTCTGCATTGGCTATTCCCAACACACATATCTCTCTTTTGTATCTAAATTATTGTTACACATTTGCATTGCTAGTGCAGCACTTTCAGACCCCCCCCCCCCCCCCCCCCCCATGATGCTGAAGTTAGGTTGAGAAGACATTTCCAAAGGGACGTCAAATCTTAATTGTAATCTGAAGCAAAACCGAAAATGGACAAGACACATCCAGTATGCTTTGATTTTGCCTAAAGGTTATACTTCAGAGGGACAATTATTTGGCAGTTTAAGGGAGCCTAAATGTCACCTGCTGGGGTTTTTTGTATGTGAGGGAGCCTTTCATCTGCTGCTCTTTTTAAAGATGGAAGGTTAGTGGCGAGCGGCCGAGCTGTTCTCCGAGTTCATTTTCATTGTTTGCTCAAAAAAGCACAAGGCTCTTCTCCTCGAGGCTCGGTATTCACGCTGCGTTCATGAATACAGATCTGTTTTCCTCCAATGGATTCATTTAAATGAAACCTCGATTCGCTAGGAATGAATGTGCTTCCCTGAAGCCAGTTGTTTTACAAGAAAGGCAAAAGGCAAAAAACATTTCACAGCTCGGAGACATGCAAAAAAAATCGAATAATTAGCTGTCACAGTCAGTCCTTGTAGGGGCAAGCTCTGTCAGCTATGTTTTGGTTTTCTGTGGCAGGACTGGACCTAATGGTTGAATATGATTCTCCTCACAGAATTTAAGAGAAATTGACTTTATAAAATCAGTTTGGTGAAGAATACCGCAGTCTCTCTCGGCAGCCGCGAGTAAGTGGCCCTTTTAATAACTTTTGAAACAGTCCTTCAAAGTGTCTGTGAACAACAATGCTAACAGTATCTTTTTCTTTTCTGTTTTCCAATATTTAGACTCAGTGAGCAGACAACATAGAACAGAAAACAGTGAATA
Source organism: Poromitra crassiceps (assembly GCF_964638095.1). Classification (NCBI taxonomy): domain Eukaryota; kingdom Metazoa; phylum Chordata; class Actinopteri; order Beryciformes; family Melamphaidae; genus Poromitra; species Poromitra crassiceps. The sequence continues at coordinate 23,809,723 of NC_139627.1, read as the reverse complement.
AACAACATCTGGCACAGCAGGTAGACACTTTCCAAAACTGCCGCTGATTATTTCCGTGTCACTCGTCGTCCATGCTCCTCCCAGATGAATGAAGCCTATTCTAGTGCGGCCATTAAGAGGAGTAGCTTCGTCTCGCATTCTCAGACCTCGCAAACGCTTTGTTCTTCGGGGAAAAAGAGAAGTCACGGAATTTAGGTATTTCGTAAAAATAAACAGTTCAAAATCGGCTTCAGTCATTCTTAGGCGCGGGGAGAGATGAAAGAGATTGCGTTGCATCGAACAGCTCTTTATGAGTCGGATCCATCGGGGTAAAGTCGATCGGATCAGCCTCTTTAGGGCCTGAAAGTGAGTCAACACAGGGAGGACCGTCTCTAATTTATCACATGATTAAAATCTATGTGGTATATCGGATGCTGAAGGTGGGATGGGAAGAGGAACGTTAAATGGGGAACGGCGTAAGAGCAAGGGCTGACGGTGACAGCTCCGGCATGATTCATAAGGTAGCGCTGGGAAAACTAGAGAGGTCATCAGATGTGCCATGTCATGCACAACAGTGAGATACAGTATGACTGAAGCATTACCGGAGTACTATTTTAACATTATGGTAATGATATTTCCTCTATGAAAACCAATATCCGCATACGCCAGCTCAAATCCACTTAATCCAATTTGATGTCCTTACTCATGTCCAATAGGATTGTGATTGGCTAATATAATATGCAAAAAACCTCCTAGGCTTGCTCAGTTCTTTATGAAATTAATAGGTTAAGATGGGAAACAATATGTGATCAATTTGATTTGAGGGCCCTTTGCTAAATCATTTCCAAGTTATCATTTTTCATACTCCCTTCCTTCTCCAATGCAATTAAGTGTGATGTGATTAAGTGTGAATAACAGTCCGGCTTCACTGCTCCACATGAGCAAAAACAATGTCTAATTGTAGCGCCATTCTGTAACTCGCTTCATTACTTGGTATGCCCTTTATGCAGCTAATTAACATGGTTGTCAGCAACTTCTGGACTTTGTTAAGATGCATAGCGCCATAGATGCTCACTGGCTATTCATTCTAATAAAGCACAGGGAAATCGGGTAAACAGGAAAAAAAACGCTTTCAGCAGCCCTAACAGCCTCAACACAAACACATGGAGCTGTAATGACTTATGTAGGGAGTGTGGAAGCTGAATCAGATTCTATTTACCTCGTTAAAGCGAGTAACTAATTGCGCTCACACTCACGTTAACGTAAATTCAGAGCGAACTAACTCTGCTGTGCTTTAATCAGAGCTGTGCCATATGGAGGCTTGAGGTGCTTGTTAGCAGTTAACATACAGTGGGAAAACGTGTATCCGCCGTGTGTATGCCACATCGAGCAACAAGGCACCCACGTCATCTGTGGTGTTTATATTTATCGATATCTGAAAGCCAAATAGAGGGGAATATAATAATGCAAACGCCTCAACGCATTTTGTGGCGATCGTCGCTCTGTCTTTAGAATAGAAATCAAACCAAAAATATTACTGCAACAGGCCATTGTAGGTACAAGCAATAAAAAAAAGAAAACGCGAAAAAATGAAAATGAAAATGTTTGAGGAAGAAGCGCGTGCTCTGTGGGGGGGGGGGGCGGGTTTACACAGCAGAAATAAGCAAGTTGTCATGGCAACATGCTATGACCAAAGCACAGGAATAATCCATCAATTTCCGATCCAAAATATGAGAAGAAATACCCAACATTGCCTCGCTCAACACTGTATGAAAATACATACAAGATGATGCACATTTCAATTGAGGCATTACAGTTTAGAGTCCAGTCTTTGCACTGGAAACCCACACAAACACGGGGAGAACATGCAAACTCCACACCAAACTGGGAATTGACGAGTGACACCCTGAAGACAGTGAAATCATCAGGAAAACATCCACAAAAAGTCAAAATGCTTTTGGCGTGTGGATGAGTGTTCCCACAAATGCTTATGATGACTTATTTTCTTTCTGCATTCGATTTCTCTGGGCCAATGCTGCTGTCACTTTCTAAAACGTCCACGTGTTCGCGTCCATCTGCTCTAGTCTAGAGAAGGCCTAAATGCTCCCCGGACTGAAAATGTTGACGTTATCCGATAAAGTCAACATTTTCACGGCGATTCATCGCCGTTCTGTCAAAGGCTTTACAGGTCGACTTTCTCTAAGACAATTATAGTAATTCCCGCTTGCTAAAAGGACCTGGCTTTCAAGCATTCAAAACAGGTAGCAATAGGGTATTGCATTGAACGGTATTCTACCTACAAAGACTATAAGGCACTTTAATGCAAAGAGTTGAGGCCAGTGTGACGGGCCTGCTGTTGTTTGAAAGGCTCAGTCACCACTTCCTGCCGATGTCTGAGGAGGTCAGAACAGCAAAAGTCAAAGGGCGGAAAGAGTTTTGTCTGAATGTGGAAATGTGACACTGATTGCAGTAATGATGACTTTTTGGCTTCGTATTGGGCATCGGTTTTCAGTTGTGTAGCCTTAGTCAAACACTGTAAAATCATCATAAGGAGTTTATTATTTCATTTCCTGACAGAGCCAGAATAACGCGACAACTTAAAGCTTTTGCACACCAAGTCCGTATTTTCGTCCGAAATTGACACACGAAAAAAAAAAAGAATACGACCTAATTTATGTCAATCATCGTTGACACACTGAGTCCGACAATTACGTCTGTCATTTAAGTTTTCGGACGAGGTTCGATTTTCTGCGTTTTTCCGCATCAGTCAATAGATTTTTGCGAGCTGGGACCTGTCTGTGTTTTCAGATGACGGATTAAAAAACACGCATACGAAAACAATCGGACTGTGTGTGCAAAGACCTTTAGTCTTACAATAACCTTGAATGACAACTGTGCTTCCCTCCCAAACAGCTAAGAACCTTGGGGTGATCCTTGACAACCAGCTGTCCTGCTTGGCCAACATTGCTGCGACAGCACACTCCTGTAGGTTCTCTCTCTACACAACATCCGCAAAATCCGTCCCTTTCTCACAAGGAAAGCGACGCAACTCCTGGTCCAGTCACTTATCATCTCCCGCCTGGACTATTGCAATGTGCTCCTGGTCGGCCTACCTGCCTCTGACATCCGACCGCTTCAGCTCATTCAGAACGCTGCAGCCCGTCTGGTATTCAACCAACCCAAATTCTCTCATGACACTCCCCTCTTCCGGGACCTTCACTGACTTCCCATCTCGGCACACATCACATTCAAGACACTGGTACTGGCCTACAGGGCAGTGTACACCAGACAGCTCCTCTGTACCTACAATCTATGGTCAGGTTCCAAACCTCTCACTGCTCCCTCCGCTCCTCCACCAGTGCAGGACGCCTCGCCCCTCCTCCGCTACGGGGGCTCAAAAGTCCCTCGTCCTGATCACGACTCTTCTCGTCCCTGGCACCGCAATGGTGGAATGAGCTCCCCCCTATGGTCAGGACGGCCGCATCACTGCCGATCTTTCGGCAAAGACTAAAAACACACCTTTTCAGGCTCCACCTGGCCCCTTCTTGAACTAACATCTTTCTCTCAAAAAAACAAACAAACAAACAAACAAAACTTTACCACTCTATTCTTTCAAAAGTTGTAGCTGTCATAGATTATGTTGCATAGTTGATTTATCTATTGTTGACAAAATGTGTTACTGTAAGTCGCTTTGGATAAAAGCGTAGAAATGACGTAATGTAATGTAATGTAATGAATAACAAGAAAAGTTTAATAAAATATGAATTCATATGTAGCGTGCCATCATGAACATTCTCCCTCATCTCGGATCGTTTCAAGCTCGGCTGTCAGCGATGTCAAATGTAAGCTAAGGGTTGCTTCACAGCTGCTTTTCAGAAGTACAAGATAGTTAGTAGCTATTGTATGAGGCTGGAATAAGGGCTGGCTGACATTTCGCTTTTCCTCCCAGACAGTTGCGGCGCCAACACAGATTAAGCACAGTGGGTGTTAAAGTAGAAGAAGACATGAAACGTTGATTATTTCAAAATGGAAGGTGTTCAAAGTGAGTCGATGTGTGAGTGCTACTGTGGCCATGATGCATCCTCCTTGTGGGTGAAATAAACAAGAAAATAATGATGTAAGATCAGGAGATTCAAAGAAACATCGCTCAATATTGAACGTTTCAAACACATAACAAATGATTCACTGAACTCCCAAGGCTAATTTATGTCAACACATGCATTTTACCTTATACATATTTAATAAAGGGCTGGGGGAGCGCTGCTTTGATAAAGACCTGATTAGGCACGAGATGTAAAAACCAGGTAACGCCTCAATACGCTGACAGCCCAAATTATTTTTGCACTCAAAATATATGCATAAATAATATGCATATCAAATATGTCTCACTTAGAAAGCTGTCGAAAAGCCCTACAGATCTACTAAAAAATATTAAAAGTTTTGCCTGACTCGTTTTCACCAAATGTCTGCTTTCTAGTCTGCACAGGAAACAGGTGTGGTGCCACAGAGACTCAACATATGACCTCATATTTTAAGCTACCTTATGAATACTTTGGTTTCTACCAGCCTTCCACCTACTGGAACATTAAACTTTCCAATCTGTAAGCCAACGCAGCTGTGAAATTACTATTTTTGCAGCACACATAGATTGCAGAAATGTTCCCTCCAATTGTGTCATATCTCCCACTTGTGGAAATGTGAAAGCAAGAAAATTATAAATGTTTTGTGACCGTGGGACCTGGAGAATTTGAGTGTGGATTTGCGAGTGCGGTAGCCTAGAGGGCTACAGGTGGGCACTGATGGTCTTTATGACGTTTATATTCAACTAGCAATCTTGCATGATTGATTGGACTAGATCTAGACTGGACCTTGCGCCCATAATCATTTTATAGCAGGGCATTCAAAAATAAGGTGGATAAATAATTATGGGGGAGGGTGCCCCTTTTTCACTTATGCACATAGCCCCCAAACTGTCTGTGCAATAATAATTGAATCAGAGAATATGATAACAACTAGGCTAGATACATTTATGTCATGTTACATTTACAACCAGGCCTTTGAGGGCAACCATAATGCTGATGTGGCCCCGGATGAAATGGAGTTTGACACCCCTGCGACTGTAAAAACAAAAAAGGGAAATTGGGAGATTTACGGGGGAAATGACCAAACAGGAGCAGGTGGGAGAGGGAGTGAAAATACGGGAGACAGTGGCTGCGTTCCGATCTGCTAGTAGTTCCCCTTCGAAGTGGACTGCACAGGGTATTCAGACATGTTAAGTAATATGGCTCAATACCCTGTGCAGTCCACTTTGCAGGGAACAGTGTTGATATCTATGGACAGTTATGGAGACCACAGAGCTATATTTATGTTAATATACTGTATCTAATGCTGGCACGCTAAACATTTATGGTGTTACTTTGTAGATAGTACAATACATTTGGCAATGATAGCAATGCTGTTGGACTTTGAAAGCAGTGTGGTTTAGCAGAGGCATTTTGAGTTCTGATATTGGGCTAACCTGGCAACCCTGAGCAGTGAGGAGAACGGGTGAACTGCACTAGTCCTATTCTGTTTTTAAACTGGGAATGAACAGCAGGGTCAACAGCAAGTATTGTTGGACTCAGCTGGACACTGTATAGGTTATTTATCCTGTTTTGTAAAGCACTTTGTAACGGATGTTTGGAAAAGTGCTGTATGAGTATAACGTTTATTATGATTGTGTGTATTATGATGTGTCTGTGAACATCCCGTTCCATCTCATTCCAAGGGTCTGTCCTGGGTTGAGATATGGGGACTGTGCAGGATGTTGGAGAAAACTGATGTCACTGTCTTGGTGCACTGTTACATTGGATGTATCCATTTGAAAAAGACTGTGGCCATAGAGGGATGGAGCATCGACCTATATAAGATGGACGCAATTCCATGGTCCCATAAGTGAAGCCGCTGCATGTTAGATCGCCGCCCTGACGGCTGAATCCAGTATTAGGTCACAAGGCCCGCCTCCCCATGTTAGTGGATGGGAAAATCACAACCGAAATCATCACAGTATACGTCAGATAATTTTTTTCCAAAGGTGGTTTGTATCATTTTAGATAGTCATTATCATGCTAATGCCTGTGCAAGTGGTCATTTTTCTGATCAGTTTGTTTTTAAGTAGTTATTTGACATATAAAAAGGGATAAAAATGGATGATTGACAGCTGTGGCAGCCAGTCTCAAGCCGTCATTGGCTGGACAGGGTCTGCACATAATAGATCTATTCGTCACAGACAAGACACACGGCTTTATGTTATCTAACGCTGCCTGGAGGTCGGTGGCTCATGTTGACTGTGCTGGCTACAGACATCAATGGACCCCAATAAAAAGAACATTGTTTTGAGGAATGAAAACAAATGTTTTGTGCGCGAGGAATTAACGTTGGTTGGGGACTGAAGTAAGTTCAGAAAATATGTGTTTTATGAGTTACTCCAGCTACGTTATAAGTAGGCTACACAATGGTTTTAACATGCAAGCTAGCATAGCTGCTTGCATGTCGGCTGTTTTTCATATTACTATAACTTAACAACCGATAACGATAGCTGGAATAACACAATAATAGACACATATTTTCAGAACTGACCAGGTTGTCCAACTGACAGGAAATGTGTTTTATAACGTTAACTCCCGTCCCGGGTATAAGATGAGATGAGGGCGGCCTAGTTAGTAGTACACAACCACCATTAGCTCATCGCTAACGGGTTAGCATGACATACAAACAGACGTTTTATTTCTTGTAGGCTATTAAAGCAACAAACGTTTTTATATGCATATCTGGGGGAAATGCTTTGACTGTGGGGATGTTCGTTGTTCACAAGCTCCTCTCTTAGTAACGATATACCAGGCAATAGACCAGGCAGCCTGGCTCAGGTCTAGGCTAACGTAGGTTGGCCTGCCTACACACACTACCGGGCGGGTACAACAACGTAGCCTCACGGTTACATTTGCTAAACCAACATTTGCGCCAAAAGAAATGTAATCACAAAGTTAATCAAAATGCCGCGGAAACATTAGGCTAATCAACACAGAGCTGTTCATCCGAGAATTTCCCCCAGTGAGAGGCTGAGCCAAGCAGCCCTGGCTCCTCTTGCGGGCTGAGAGCAGCCCGGAGGTCTGACACTTGTCTGGCTGATACAACCATTGACAGTACAACTCAATCTCCGACAACGGAGAACGTTACAGGCTGCAGTACCCACAACACCAGCAAACAACGTTGCGTAAAGCGTCAAGGTTAGATTTGTAACACCAACATTTGCTCCAAAAGGAATTAAATCATAAAGTTAATCAAAATGCCACGAAAACATTAGGCTAGACACAGCAATCCCCACAGTGAGGCTGGCCTGCCTCCACTTCCGGCCCGCGCTGAGAGCGCTGAGAGCACAGCAGCAGCCCGGAGGTCTGAATCTCCGACAACCAAAATCAGATTTTCGTACAGGCGTCATTTTGATAAACTGATCTCATAGTGGGAATCTTCCTGGTTACTTTTGGCGAGACAAAAAATATTACAACTTAAAGTGTAATATTTACAGAGCTAGACTGTATATAAATACACAACGCACTGTGCGCATTCTAGAAACAGCAGCTCTACATAAGAAAGTTCAGAGGGGCTGGAGCTCTCGCAGGTTCTCAATCAAAGGCGCTAGTGCGCATGCTCTGGTTCACTGATCTGGCAGGATTTTGGCTTCAATACACATACAGGGCGGAGATACGGATGCTCTCTCCATTCATATTATAACTCAATGGGATGGAGGGGTGGATGGATTAAGTATGCTGTGCTATTCAAATGATACTCCAGTGGTACTAAGGGGCCTAATGTGGTACTAAGGGGCCTAATGTGGTACTAAGGGGCCTAATGTGTGCCAAGAACACATTCCCCATATCACCACTAGTCTGAATGGTTGAGACCAGGCAGTATGGAGCCTACTGCATACTTTATTTGTGTGACTGTTAGACAGGAGGAGCAGGTTATTCGGACTTAATGTGATGTTGTACTTAAAGGTTGCACATATTATGCTTTTCTTTATTTTGTATACAGTATATGCTGTTACAATCTTGGATGGACATATTAAACGTGGCCTAAGCTTCACATAAATAGGTGAACGTGTTTGAAAGTTACCCCCATGAGAAAAAATGGCGAGATTTCACAGGAGGGCACGGGATTTGAGCGAGAGCCAAGGGTGGGTCAAGCTGAAGTAGACAGTCGTTGTTGCCATGATGATGCGCAGCCCCGGGCCCCGCCAGGCCCTCCAACTCATGTTTACGAGATAACAAAAGTTGTTTCCTCTCGGCCGTATCTGACTTTATCTGCATTTATCCCAGTATCTAGTAGTTCCTGATAGAAGTCCGGATTAAAAGCTGTAGCTGTAAGCAGTGTCTAGGCGTTTAAAGTCAGCGAGTTTCGTAACGTCTTGGTGCTAGCTTTGTGCTGTCTGCTCAGATGTTTTATGCTCGGCTACTTGTGTTAGCCTAGCCTAGCGTACTCCCGTCTTCAAGTTTTCAATACATTATGCCTCACGTTAAATGTTGATTTTCTGGCTGTGAAGGAAAGGTAACTTTGTTTGCCTTTCCAAAAGAACAGAGCACCAGACAGCTTACCCCTTTTGTGACGTGTGTCAGTCATGTAACTGTAATTCACTAACTGTGGAGTGGGCATGGCTTCAAATGTCTGGAGCCAGGCTAAAGAAGTAGCTCTTTTTATCCCAATTCTGTGCCAGTGATGTTATTTTTCCGAGCTAGTCTTCTTCTGCTTTTGTGCCGGATGCGCCCAGCCATCACAGCGCTCCTCTGGTCTCTGGGTTCTACCTGGTGTTTGTTGTTGCAATAGGCCTATATAGCTTCCGACCAGAGGGGCACTGTGGAGCGCTGTGATGGCTGGTCGCATCCGGCACAAACGCAGAAGAAGAATATAAAACCGAGCGTTTCAGACAGAGGGTGAACTGAAGGGGGCACGTGAGAGCCAGTACAAGATAAACAATTCGTTTTTTGAACTGTGAATCATGCAAGGTTACTCTAGTGGAGGCCAACAATAAAATAATAATATATTATTAGCAAAATATGAGCCCTTTAAGAAAGTGGATAGTGAGTGTACAAATTATACTTTGCTATGATATATTATATAGAATCCTAGTAAAACATATTATACAGTAGTATCACTTTTCATAAGGGATTTCAACTCAACAAAATGGACTGGGAGAATACTTGGTTCAGAGTGACTGGTTGGAGGGTGTAGTGGTCTACATTAAATATTTACAAGAGAAAACATTTAGAATTTTGATTGCTTTCCTACAATGCATTCTAACATAGCATGCAATGCTATGTTTTTAGACATTGAGTAAATGATAGACATGTATCTTGCTCTAATGTTTTTGGGACTACACAGGGTGGCTTCCAGGTGCGCCGTGCACAACAACATTGTTATTGTATCAAACTAGCACATGCTACCACATAGGGATGTCAACTGTTAACCGTTTCACTGTTAACCGACTGTTTAAACTTTTCTTTTCTGATTTTCCCCCTATTTTCTCCCCAATTGTACTTGGTTAATTCCCCCCCCTGCTGCCCCGGTCGCTGCTTCACCCTCTGCCAATCTGGGGAGAGCCGTAGACTAGCACCATGCTTCCTCCGACACATGCGCAGTTGCCAGTCGCTTCTTTTCACCTGACCGGGGGAGCTTCACCAGCAGGATGTAGCAAGTGTGAGGATCACGCTATTCCCACCAGTTCCCTTCGATCCCGACCAGGCGCCCTCACCGACCAGAGGAGACGCTAGTGCAGCGACCAGGACACATACCCCCAATCTGGCTTCCCACCCGCAGACACCAGGCAATCGTGCCTGTATGGACGCTTGACCAAGCCGGAGGCAACACGGGCGTGCGAACAATGCCACTTATGAATGTTATGCCTGGCAATAGATGTAAACCCTGTCCTGCTATAACCAACCTGTGCTGTGGTGCTGAACACTGTTTTAATTAACAAAACTACCCTTTTCTAAATAAAGATTGCTATTTTTTATATATTACTCTGCTTCCTAGTATTTCTGCCTTAACGGTGTCAGAACTGCGGTCTGTGGTATTCAGCTGCCACACTATGATGTGTTTGAGAAAATGTTGATGTTAGCTAGCTAGCTGCTTGACCAGTTTCAAGTCAGGTAAAGGGCTTCTCATTGACAACCAGCTTATTGATCAATACATCAGTAAATATGTATCAAACAAACAAGCTTCATATCCATCATATCAGAGGTGGATTACAATTACTGGTTGATATATTATCTTAAATAAAAAGTCAATATCTGCCTGGTCTAACCCTTTTAACTAAATTTATGTTGCTTGCTGGCTCATAGCTGTTTGGGAAACAAAGGACCTGCGATTAGCAGGTCATCATAAGGTCCTATTTGTCTGAATAGTGATTTAATGTTTCCATTACCTAGGACCTTGATGTCAAGTATGGGATGGGAGTGAGTTTGGGTGATGAGTGGGTGTCAGTTATTGGTAAGACACTTAGCTGTGACAAGGGAGCTGAGATATTACTATAATAATAATATTACGGTAATAATAACAATAACAATAGCATAGCATCGCAATATTTTGTGTGGCAATATATCATATAGTGCAAATGCCAAGTATTGCAATATTTTGTTATATCCAGACCACTCATCAAATGCGAGCACAACTCGAACCAAACTTTATCTTAGGTGCAGGGTAGGGGTGCACCGATCACGTTTTTTGCCACCGATCACCGATTGCCGATCGCCTATGGGAAATATCTGCCCAACCGATCATCGACCAATCACCGATTACGATCACCGATATATAAACTCCTCAAAAAAAGTTTGGAAATGTTATTTCGGTCGATTATTTCTCCCCTTTAATAATACCAATTGGCATTGTATTTTATATCGTTGGAAAGCCTGATTAGTGATAGGGCTTTTTTTTATTAAAAAAAATAAATATATATATATATATAAATATCGGCAATCAGCCGAATTTGAGGTCAAAATCGGCCGATACAGATTGCTTGCCGATCGATCGGTGCACCCCTAGTGCAGGGCCAACGTAAACTTTCAGAAAAGGAAGAAAGGCCAGCACTCACAAAAGTCATTTTCAAGGTTTTAATCTTGAATCATTTCAATTCATCCTTAAAAGGTTTGAATGATGAATCGTTCCTTCCTGAAGCAAACCTTGAAAAGAAACCGGACGGACAAACCACGTTTTTATTTCGTCACAGTCGACCCACCACACATGCACGGCAGCCAGGACAAAAGGACATCAGGAGGGCTAGCCTTTCTTCCTTTTCTACAATAGTTTATTATATAAATTGTCAAATACATGCAACATTTATGACAGTGTTTGTCAGTCTGTCTGCTCGACAATCCCCTTTTGCTGCAATAAAAAATGATTGAAGTGAGATGAACAGACTGGAAACTTTATTTCATTAGATAAAACAGATGTTGACAAAGTTTTATTTTCTTTTGTGACATAATTTGCAGTTGAAAAAAGCCAATAAATCACCTTTTTTATAGCAATATCGTTACTTCAATACCATGATAATATCATACCGTGGGGACTCTGGTGATTCTCATCCCTATTATTTTTTTAAAGGTGTTTTAAAGGTCAGTTTCCAATTCCCTTTGACTTGAATAGATTTATTATCTATGGAACAGCTCCAAGCTAATCATGTTAATCAGCGTTGTTCCTATTCACAAATATTGATTTGACTGTCCTTGACATCAAAGGCATTCATTTTTCAGACTCAAGGATATGCAACAACATTCCTAACCCTGCAGCACATAAAAATACATGAAACTTATAGTGCTTTTCAAGAACTCAAAGACTCTGAGAACTCAAGACTCTAGCTGTCTTCCAGGCCCTGCATTCTGTTTGCAATAGAGAGGCAAAGTGAATGTCACTTCCTGCTTCAGCACTGTACCAGAGATTTTCTTCCCGCAATTTATTTTCCCATAGACATTTCGTAAAATGCTGATAAAAAGAGTTTTACTTGTTCAAACCAAACGGTTCAGCTATATTTAGAATCGTGAGAGACCATACAACATTTCACTCAGACCAAAACTAAAAAAACAAAACATCGAAAAAATATTTACCGTAATTTCCGGACTATAAGGCGCACCGGTGTATAAGCCGCACCTTCAAAGTTGACTATTTTTTTCTTATATAAGCCGCACCGGACTATAAGCCGCGGGTGTTTTAATGGTTTTTTTTTTTTTTTTTACAGTGCACACAGTGTCCGCGGTGTGGTGAAAAGAGGGCAAGAGAGGAAATTAAAACAGAAGTGGATTTATAGTTAGAAAGAGTGCTAAAGAAGAGAGAATTCCGTTTTTTATTTTTTTATTTTAGTTACTCACAGTACTATTGACCAGTCCAACTCAAAAGATATTCGGCAGTTTCACTTTGAGCTCTTGTTCCGCCGCTGTCCATCAATGGTTATGACGAGTCTCGCTGGGTACAGTACGCCAAAGCGATATCCATTGACTTTAACCTTTTCGATGATGCTGTTGTATGTTGCGCGTTTCTGTTGCACCAACGCGGAGAGGTCCTGCCGGACGAAAAAGCGCGTACCCTCCCAGGTGAGGGGCTTCTTCCCCGCAGCCTGGAGGATGAGTTGACGGTCGGGCCAGCGGAGTAGGCAGATGAAGATGGCCCTCGGTGTCAGGCCGGGGTCTGGATGTGGCCGAGGCGCCCGGTGTGCCCTGTCCACCTCTGGTGGTTTCTCGCCTTCCTTCAGGTCCAGGATGTAACACAGGATTTTGCCACGAAAGCGTCCATGTCACCAATCTCAGCTCCCTCTTTTACATTGATCAGGCGAATGTTATTTCTTTTACTCCTGCTGATTAAGTCATCAACCTGCGTGTGCAGGGTTTCGATTTGTTTTTGCATTTTATCCACTTTCGGACTCACTGTGTTGTTTTTGTCCTCCAGTGCGCTGATGCGCTTTTCCGCATTAGAAACTCTGTTCACGTTGCCTTATTTTCTTTAGTGATTGAGTGGATGGACTTCTGCACGTTTTCAAACTTGTTTTCAAGCTGCTCAAACCCTCCGAGCGATGTCGGACTTAATCGATAGTGTTTCACGGAGTAAAAGTTTAGCCCAAGCCGTGTATCTCCATTTCCTCATTCATGGCGGTGATTGCTTCGTCTTTTTCTTTCTGCTTACCTGTGTTGTGTTATGTTATGTTATGTTATGTTGTTAAAAGAGGGCAAGAGAGGAAATTAAAACAGAAGTGGATTTATAGTTAGAAAGAGTGCTAAAAAAGAGAGATTTTTTTTTTTTTTTTTTTTTAAATCCATAGATAAGCCGCACCGTTATATCCCACATGGAAAGAATCTATATGAACATATATGCAACTATATGCAACCTATATGCAGCATATATGAGCATATAGGCCATATATATGCCGCATATAGGTTGCATATAGGCCAGATTTAGGTGCATATATGCGCATATAGGAGCATATAGGCCATATATATGCCGCATATAGGTTGCATATAGGCCAGATTTAGGTGCATATATGCGCATATAGGAGCATATAGGCCATATATATGCCGCATATAGGCCAGATTTAGGTGCATATATGCGCATATAGGAGCATATAGGCCATATATATGCCGCATATAGGTTGCATATAGGCCAGATTTAGGTGCATATATGCGCATATAGGCCACATTTATGCCGCATATAGGTTGCATATAGGCCAGATTCAGGTGCATATAAGTGCATATACCGGGCATATAGGTCTCCTATAGCTTCTTTATATCCACATATAGGTACTATATGTGCACATACAGGGCATATATGTCTCCTATATAGCTTCTTTATATACACATAAAGGCCCTATATGTTCATAATACAGGTCATATAGGTCTCACTTCTTTATATCCACATATAGGCCATATATGTACACAATACAAGGTATATGCCTCCTATATAGGTCATTTACAAATCTGTTTGTATACACTGTGTCATAATCCATATATACCCAGCGAGCACAAAACGTTTTTTCAACGTTGATTTTTAGTTTAAATCTGGGTGATATTGGGTTTGAACGTCTAAGACCTAATTTCACCCTCTTTTCAACCGGCTAAAATGCGGTTACAACGTAAACGTGTAAAAAAACACAATTTGGTTCATCATATTGTTAAAACATTTGTTGTAGTTTGGAATAGAGACAATATTGATAGTGTGTGAATTGGCATTTTATTGTCTTTTATTGTGTAACTGAGAGTTGAAATCTGATCTACACGAAAACTACATTTCAACGCATTTTATGTCACATGAAATATCATAAATATGGGACTATAGGCTATGTGGTGCCAGCAAAAAGCTTCCAGGACACAACTATGGTTAATAGTTTAGCGCAATACTATAAAATAATGAATTCAGTTCCTGCAGCAACGAGCATGCGCAAGTACTTACTAGCTGTGACTGACTAGACCAAAGCAAGTCTGCACCGGTGCACCAAGTGCGGAACGAGGTGCTCTGGGCACACTATGTTATTGTAACAGACTATATGAGGCTCTGTGTAGGCCTACCTCCTGAGTCTCTGGTGTTAAATGAAGTTAACCTCTGAAGCCGTACAGCCTACAGACTATAGATGCACACACACACACAACATCATTTTAGTCTGTTACGATCGTACGCATCACATAAAATAACTTCCCGATCGCTGACAATTGTGGTCTACGTTGTGTGCGAGAGAGTATATAATGTGCCCGGCTCTCTGGTTAGTATAAGAAAATCTATAGCTCAGCACTAGAGCGCACGGCTTGAACGGGGTTCGAATCCCGTGTCCGCTGCTATTTTTTTTTATTTAAAATCCTACATATAGGTACATATATGTACATATAGGTTTCCCATATATGGTGCATACATAAAATTGGCCGATTTCCTATATTATATGTACATATAGGTACATATATGTACCTATACATATAGGTACATATATGTACATATAATATAGGAAAACGGCCAATTTTATGTATGCACCATATATGGGAAAACTATATGTGGCCCTATATTAAAACATATAGGGTACATATAGATTCTTTCCATGTGGGATAAGCCGCAGGGGCCAAAAAAGGCCAAAAAACGGGAAAAAAGCCGTACCCTTTGGTTTGAACAAGTAAAACTATTTTTATCCGCATTTTACGAAATGTCTATGGGAAAATAAATGGCGGATGAAAATCTCTGGTACAGTGCTGAAGCAGGAAGTGACGTTCCACTTTGGCTCTCTATTCTTACCACCAATGTGCAACAATAAAAAAAATATGGGGGGATCATGGTGGGTACCTGAGTGGATTTTTCACTGGCATACACATGACCACAGGCAGAAACATGTCGTCATTTCACACTAACACATGGCTAATGTTATGGCACTTTGTCAGTTTGGGTGCGGGTAGCAGAGGTTTGCAGTGCAGCACGGCCCTGCTCACTGTGGCCGAATCTGTCCTATTTTCTCTTGCCTGGTAGCACTGACCTCACATGATGGATGCTCTCCTCAAGAGAGAGAAACATGGCTTGTTGTTATTGATGTTCTCAATTAATATCCCCACACACACACACCACCGCAGGATTCATACCTGCACCATCCAGACAGTGCGCTGCAGTACAGCCCAGCAAACTGCTCCGGCTATTGGGAAGAAAATTGCGTGTGATGTGCTCTCCCTCAAACCTTTGTTTCCAACATTGATCCCCCCCCCCATCCAAAATGCTCAATAAAGGCTCAAACAATAAAACCACATGCGATAATGGGCTAACAGTGCCATTACTGCACCTCGCCGCTGATCCTCTGAACCTGCTTGCTGCTGTGCTTTTGTTCACAGATTACTACACGACTTCTCATAAAGAGGCATAAAAATAAACGAAGACAGATGGACGGACAGACGCACGCTTCTCCATAATCTAGGCCTGATAAAACTCATTAAAAAATGTGTTACACAGCTGATTACCCCTGCTCTAGTGATCAGAACACTTTGAGCTTGTTGAAGCTACAGATATACTCACCGATGATAAGGAGGGGGAAATCAGTAGTATGTTTGATTTTTCATTAAGAGAAAGCACTGCTGGTATCCATTAGGGCTGTGAATCTTCACTGGCCTCACGATTCGATTACGATTCAGAGGGCTACGATTCGATTCGATAACGATTATCGATGCATCGCGATGCATCGCGATGCATCTTAAATCGATGCATCACTTTTTTCCCGAATACATGATTTTTTTTCTCACTTTCTTTTTTCTCACTGTGTGGCTACTTTTAAAATAAAAGTGCATTTAGAATTGCATTGTATTATGATCCATAATTAAAATAAACAACTGCATGTACTTCCATTATATTTTATTTGATTATCTATTTTTTTTTTTTTTTTTTTTTTTATAATCGATTTGTGAATCGATGCAGAATCGTGCAGGTCCGCATCGCGATGCATCTTATAATCGATTATTTTTGACACCCCTAGTATCCATACTGTTGCAAATGAGTATTGTATCCGTTTCAAATTTTTAGTATCGATACTTATCAATACTATCGATACCTATTGCAAATGTGTATTGTGTGTCCGTTTAAAAAGAATTGTATCGATACATTGCTTTTGACTACCTTATCTGGTCATAAGTCAAGAGTTAGTGGGGAAATCCATAGATCGTCCCACTCTGCTGTGCCGCATGAAATATGTCAAACACCTATCTGTAATTAAAAATCAGTTCAGTGAATGTCCTCCATTCAAACTAGGAATATTCAGAAAAGATTTCCATGCTCATTAAATGCCGCAGCCAAAAAAAGATGTCCCTCTTGGCAGCGTGCACCTGCCACCTGCTCTGTGTACGCGGCCGAGCCTGTGGCTAGTCAGTCAGAGTGTCTCTCCACCACTGGGCAAATGGCTGTCTGAAGGTGAGAGACTCCAGTGGCCATCGGCCAACATGAGTCACTGGCTCCATGTCCTCAGTGCCAATCCCAGGTTACTCTCAAAATTGCACGGGTTTACCCCCCAAGCAAGGTGACCCTATCCCCACTATCCCCTCTTGGACATGTTCTCCCACCTGGCACCTCAAAACCGTGTTCTCGTTTCCTGTCCTGCTCTCTCTCTCTCTCTCTCTCTCTCTCTCTCTCTGTGTCTCTCTCTCACTATCCCCTCAACGACTCACTCTCCCTGAGCAGAGAAGGCCACAGCTCGAATTAAATGCCACTGGTCACAGTTCCTTAGTGACCACAGCTGACCCTCGGCAAACCTGAATAAATTGCTTAAAAATAAATTACATATTACAGAGTCTAACATAGTTTGCAATACTCGCCACTATCACAGGTCTGCTGTACACACAAATAAATTGCTAGTTAAATCTGTTTAACACGTACATTTACTGTAGGCTGACTGTAACAGATGATTGCGTAATGTGCGCACTGTCCTGTCCAACGCTACAGTTTTGCACCTCAGGGCTTTTTGATGAATTTAATGAGATTAGGATATTGACTGTGTGCTGACTATGAATAGAACATCAACACAGCAACATTAACCATTACAGTTACTACATTAAATGGTGAAATCAAACAGATCACATAGATTCAGTCTGGTTTTTAGAATCTCCAGCATACAACATGAGGAAGCATAACATTGCACAATGCACATAGTCACAAAATAGATACAACGGAGCAAAGTTAGCTAATCTTACAGTAGCATGCTAAGCTAGGATGATGCACACTCATGAACGCTATTGAGCCAGTGTGAAACTCACCGGAGCTTTGCTCGATAAAAAGACAAGAAAGAGATGACGCTTGGCAAACGTTGCTTTGTTGCACATTGCTAATTGTCTGATGTTGCAGTGTACATGAATGAATCTGCCCATCTCACACATCTCACTTTACTACATAAGGCATTTTGTCAATGTCAATGTGCACATCTGCTGGTGAATGTATACGAGGGATCAGCCGAGCAGCATTTTGGTAAACAACGGCAATGGAACCCTATGGAGCCTGAGTTTGAGCGTCTGACTCTAGCCGGCTGACCGTGTTTACAATTTAAAAACTGCGACAGTTCACACAACTTTAACATGACATGCATATATTATACACCAAACCCTTGAGCTAATTCTGCTCTCACTCAGAATGTCAAAATATGAGCGTTGTGATGTATACTTTTTGAGATATTAACGTTTGTTTGGCACAACTCATACTAGTTAACTGCCGCGGGGTTAGGCATTTTTGGGTGGCAGTGACGTCATGCTGATTCGTCCTATTCACCTTATGTAGCCACGCCCATTTGACCCGGTTGTGTGGTCGTGTGACGACTTCCGGCAAAAAAAAGAAAAAGAAAATGGCTGGCTGCTCCAATATCATCTAACTCTGAAGTAACTAATAATTTAGCCAATTGTATGCAACATACCAAATAAAAGCAAACGGCAATATATAAGAATGCAACGCCATATAACTGGATCGTTAATTCTCGCATTCCAGGGAATTACATTAACGTCTGCGGGTCTTATAGACATAAATGGCTCGAGCTGCGCTCGGAGGAGAGAAAACCATCTGAAGCTTTCTTTGTTGGAGTCCAGGGTATGTTTTACAAGAAAGTGCTCGTCATTGTCGACCATAACGTTATCTGACCTGGCTAACAGTGGATACTCTGCTTGCTTGCTGTGTACCGAGCTTAAAGTAGTAGGCTACATTCTTTGTTTTACCTCTTGCACTGTCCCTAACAAAAACAACTCTCTTCCTCGGCGTTCTTTTATATTTCGCACCGTGACCGCCGGAAGTGTTAACACGACCCGGAAGAATTTGGCCCACCCCCGCGTCTGAACATAAGGTAAATTCATTAACCAGGTATATATGTGGCATACACAGGTATGTCTGCTGCAAGCATAACAATATCACAATATAATTAATGCTATTTAGTGACGTACGGCAGATAATGGGCAGCTGAAATGCAGCTGAAATGCCATTAACCAATTACTGCTAAATTAATGCATAATCATCCTAATGAAGGAGGAGTGAAACTGTGAAAGGTTCCCATAGTCACTTCTGCATGGATATTTCTAACCAGAACCTTTGGTGGGGACTGTCGGCTGTAAAGCCGATGGCACACCAAGAATGTTTGATTTTTGGTGTGCCATTGGCAAACACAGACAGGATTAAACATGCCGAATCCGACCAAACATCTCCAAACAATTCCAAACAAAGAGAGACACTCATGGCACACCAAACAAACTGTGTTTGTCGTAGAATGTTCGATTGGTGTGCCATGCTCATCTCATGGCAGCACTTAGCCAAACGTATAGATGCAAACCCACGGGACACAAAATAGTACCTCCCTCCTCATAAATATGACAGCATATCCCACTTCCACTCCAAACAAAGCTCCGTTTGGCCTTTCACAGCACACACATCTAGTCTAAATGTGCAGGATGGGCATGACTGAGATGAAAGCAAAGCCCTCCAGCCTTAACAAGGAAAACGTAGCTTCAAGTGCAAATTTGCCTATGAGCATTCTCAGAAGGACGGATGGAGAAGGGAATGATAGAGATGTAGAATTAACGCATTGTGCATGTTTTAGTTCCTCTCTAACTGGGCAAGCCCTATGACAAAACACAAAGTGCTGCAAAATAAAACGACTGTTTCGAACAAATGTTTTTCATGGGTTGAAGGCACTTGCGTCTACTGCTAAATGACTCATTTGGACAGTTTTGCGCTGTATGAATGATGGGCTTGGTAAAGTGGGTTTGTCAAATCTGAAGTTGAAATGAAGCGTTGAGAGAAAGCTCACAGCCCATTCAGCTTGCTAGTCATCCTCGTCCCCTCCGCACAGACTTGATGAATGGTTCTAATCAAGTAATGTCCCTCCACTGCAATGGCCCCACAGAGCCCTCACCTAATGACACACTGACAGAAAACAACTCCAAATGGAATATTTATACACTTCCTCCGTCCCTCTTGTTTGGTTGACAGCCATAGCAGGAGTCCATGTTACCCACATTTACTAAAACACGATAGAAAACTGAAGACTTTTTCCGATATTTATTAATGAGTAGAGAGGTTTTCACCCAAGGTCTGCAAAATGAAGCCAATGCAGAAGTGCCTTAAACCTGCATTCTTCCTAATGGCCAGCAGGAGGCGAGTCCACTGGCTGCGAAAAGAAGTCAGATTGTACGGAAGTCAATGGGAAAATGACCCTACTTCGTTCTCACTTGATTTATGACCTCAGTAAATACTTGGTCTAGGGATGCAGTGGTTTCACTCATCACTGGATGAGTGCCAACTCCCTGCAACTAAACGGCAGTAAAACAGAGGCCATCCTCATTGGGACCCCTCTGCAAATACAAAAGGCTGCCATCACCCACATCACCATCTGTGGCCAGTCCATCCCCCTTTCCTCACGCATAACTAGCCTTGGTGTCACACTGGATTCATCACTCTCTCTGGACGCACACATCAAATCCATCTGTCAAACCTCCTTTTTCCATCTAAAGAACATCTCCAAACTACGCCCCTCACTAAGTAAACCTGATGCAGAAAAACTGGTTCATTCTTTCATTAACTCCCGCTTAGACTACTGCAACTCCCTATTCGCTGGCCTTCCCTCCAAAACCATCCAGAGACTTCAATATGTCCAAAACTGTGCCGCCCGGATTCTCACAAAAACACGCAAGTCAGAGCACATCACCCCGGTTCTGCACTCCCTTCACTGGCTCCCAGTTATCCACCGCATCACCTACAAACTTCTCCTGTTAACATACAAGGCCATCCATCACACTGCTCCAACCTACCTCCAAGATCTAGTTACCCCTCAATCCTCACTCCGGACACTCCGATCATGCAGCTCCAACCTCCTTTCTGTCCCTAGGACCAAACTCACAAGCATGGGTGACCGTGCCTTCTCCTCACTGGGCCCCCGGCTGTGGAATCAGCTCCCAGGACCACTCAGGGCTACAGACTCGTTTGACGTTTTTAAATCAAAACTCAAAACCCACTTATTTATTTTAGCTTTCCCCTAGGGTCCTCCCTCTCCATTTACACGTGTTATATTTTTATGTCTTTATCCTTTTATCTTTTATTCTTTTAGTAGCTGTTCCTCTATATTTATTTTTTATATATTTTTATTTTTCCCTGTTTGATTACTTGATTGTTTTTATTATGCATCTGTAAAGCACCTTGTGTAGTCCTTGGATTTTAAAGCGTGCTATATAAATTGAATTTATTATTATTATTATTATTATGTTTCTGGTTTGAAGGTATACCATGGTTTGAAAAAGTCACGGTATCAAAACCACTAAGATTTGCCGTCATACCTTCCCCACGGTATCAGCTGTTTCCCCAAAACAACGTGCCCAGGTCGCTTGCAGAGTGCAGCTTACGCAGCCCCTCCCCCTTGCTGCATGCCTACCTAGACGCACAGTATAGTGAGGAGCTGTCCCTGACTGTGTTTACAACCGTGTGTGTGATAAAGCAGGAGAACGCAAGGACCCCCCTGAACTTTCCCCCCATCTAAAAAGCCTAGGGATGCACCGATTGCCATTTTCTTGGCCGATTCCGATTTCCGATTTTTGAATAGTCTGACTTGCCGATACCGATTTTTGCCGATTCCGATTTTTTTTTCTAAAAACAAGAATTGACAGCTTACACAAACGTTTTTGTAACTTTGTTTAAAAATTAAGATTCATAGAACAATTCTTACATCTAATGGGGATCCAAATAAACAAATAAACAATTCTTATCATTTGCATGAAGTAGGACCTTCTCACTCAAACACATCTCAAAATAAAAGTGTTCCAGGTTAGGCTACTGGACAGAGCTTTTTTGTGCAAATACAATGAATACAAAAATTAAATTAAATCCAATAGCCTATATCCCACAGCTATCATGCATTTACTTTTCCAAAAGAAAACAGGTGCAACAGAACATCAAAATGATCCATGGACAAGGAGTTTATAGACTGGCTCCAGACCAGTCCTCTTGAGTAGAGGGGAAATGAGTTTATGAGTTACAGTAACGATCTTCAGTCTGAATATCAGGCGGAGTTTACACACAGTCCGAAGTTTGGTATGCGTATTTTTATCTGCCATCCGAAAAAATATCGTCACGCACAGAAAACGTTGCACACTTGTGAGTCCGATGCATTTTTATTATTATGTCCGTCGTTCTCATGTCGTTCTATTTGCAATACGAAACAAATAGTCTCTCCTGTATCCACGTCACGTTACAACATGACTTGACAGGCTGAGGCAGCAGCGCTGATGTGGAATGGAAAAGCAGGTCGGGGACTGGACACAATGCTCGCGTTCACCTCGCCAAGCCGGCTGTGCGCGGTGGCGGGTTGCTGGAGCACGGCTTCCCGGGGAGAGAGAGCAGAGAGAGGGGGGCCAGTGAGGTGAAGCGAGCCGCTCAGACTAGACTCCAGCCGAGCGGGACACGGCCGCACCTCTGTCTCCACGGCTTATTTTCGACTTGCATGTGTGACAAACTGCGAGCTTTGTCTACTTCACTGACGGTGAAAAAAATCCACAACGAGGAAGGTATGCTGGCGTGTGTGGTGTGGTGGCTGGGTGCCTGTCTCGGTGCTTTGGGGTGCGCGCACGT
The DNA here is from genome assembly GCF_964638095.1 of Poromitra crassiceps. Lineage (NCBI taxonomy): Eukaryota > Metazoa > Chordata > Actinopteri > Beryciformes > Melamphaidae > Poromitra > Poromitra crassiceps. Next base: position 23,787,139 of record NC_139627.1, on the reverse strand, counting down.
CATGTGAAAATCGGCTCACAGAATCGGCTATTTAGAGTGACCGGAACAGATCACCGATCGAGGCCGATCACGTGAAAATCGGCCATTTCCGGTCACGTGCCGATCGATCGGTGCATCCCTAAAAAAGACGACGTCGGCTGTATGGGAATATTTCGGCTATTGTAAAAACACAGATGGCCATTATAGCCTCAACGCGAGACTCATCAGAATGACTGATGCTTGTCCAGTGATTGCGCAGCTCACCGATCGCGGACCAATAGCAGGCGGCTCTTTCGGAAACCCCTGGTCTCGCGCTCGCTGCTTCTGGCTCCAAATAACCAAGATGGCGATGGTCAAAATGCCAAACTCGAGGCTTCAAAATGGAAGTCTACAAACCAATAGGTGACATCATGGTGGCTACGTCTATACTTTTATACGGTCTATGTTTTTACCTGAGGCAAATGATAAATAGGACTTTCAGAAACGGATGTGAATGAATAATGAAGCTTTTGTATTGGCATGGGATTGGGAAGAATCCACTCCATCGCTACAATGGCTTAACTCTTTGTCATTTTTATGAGCATGTAGCATGTTTTTCACCTAAGGAACATGGATCACCTTCCATATGACAAACAGGTCTGCCCATCTGCCACAAAACATCTGGAGCAGCATCTGGAGCAGCTTATTCACTGCTACTCCATACTCCCTGTTCAGAATTTGCCGCCCTGGGTTACGTGGGATGACTCTCTTCAGGTGGAATAGCCTCAAAAGCAGAAAAGGCTCCTTCCCCACTGGTGACACATAGCCTGCCTGTTCCTCTCCACTAGCATTTACCATCTGGTAAGGCCGTTCCCATCTGGACCACTGAAACGCCTACTTAGCAAAACTTCTACTGTCCTCTAGTCGTTTCACTCACTTCCGATGCGACGACAAATCCGTCTGCAGTGTTTTATTCTTGGTCATTCATGTAACATTTACCATGAGGAGTGTCATCTGCTTTCTGTTTTTTTTTCTTACCCTTACACTCCACGTTTCCATCCATTTCAAAGCAACAGTAGCCACTGCCAACCTCCCATGTTAACAGCGCCAAATGGCAGTGAAATGTAAATGTTTTGAAAATTGTTAACTTCAATACCCGGAAATGCAAACAGCATCATTCAAGTGTTCTGAAGCCAAATGACAGCAGCACTGTGGGGCCGAAAGTCCAATATTTACCTCATTATCTCCTAGGGATGTTCCTTTTCTGCACCACACCAACTGTCACTACAGTTAAGTAGCAACCAGCTGCCTTCAAATGCTGTTGCCAACAGCATTTGTGAGGGTTGGTGAGAGGAAAAGTCTATGGGATTTAACATGGGGGTTTCGCTTAAATGCATATAATAAGGTCTGTGGTTAACAAAAGTTTATGGGAACACGAATTTGGGTTCATTATAATCTTCACAAACAACTTCACACTTTTATGACTTTTGGAACATAAATGCATTTTTTTTTAACGCAATTTTTAGAAAACGCTTCAAAAGGCATAAAAGTTTCACGTTTGTGAAAAGTAACATGCAGTATTAACGTTCCCATAAACGTTTGTTCACCACACAGACCTTATTTTATGCATTTAAGTGAAATCCCCATTCTAAAACCCCATAGACTTTTCCACTGACAAACCAAATGGCGGCGATTTCTGGATAAAGCCTACAAAAATACGTCATCCCTGCGGTACTCTAGAGGCTCATTTCACAGCAACCTTTTGAGGTGGTAAGCAGGAAATAACGCAGGTGTAATCATTAGTATTAATGAGGGCATCTGGCACTGGAACATCTAAACAGAATGGAAGCATAATGGTATTAGCGTATAGCTGCTTTACTTAGCTACTACAGAGCTACGCAAGCAAACTCACTGTGTGCTATACTGACATGCAGACTTCACCTGTGTTTGTTTCAACTCGCATGGAGGTGACAACACTCGCATGGAGACGACAGCACTCGCATGAAGGTGAGAATCACACAATGTTTTGGGTGAACTACTCTTAAACTGTATTTCACCATTTATTGTTAAATGGGTGAGAAAGTTATTTTTCATTTCATGGTGACTTGAAGTTTGGATTCATCACTTGGGACACAGAAGTGTCCATACCCAACACCCAGAAATGCATGTGGGCAACAGGGTGGATCATGCCAATAAAGGGGCATGGGAAGCTCTTAGCTATTGCAGCTCCATTTGTGATGAAGTCTACAGCGTTACAGTAAGTGACCCGCCTGATAAAACACGTCTTGCTGTATCAGAGATGACAGGAAAGATCAATGTAAAGTATCCGGACTCTTGTGTTTCCTGAAAGCGCTCCATGGTGTGATAAAGACAACTTTTTGTCTGTTTAGAAAATCAGCTTAGATAGTGAGCGCTGCCGCCGCCGCTACATGTGTCATTTCCAATCTCTTCCCACTTTACATGTGTCATTTCCAATCTCTTCCCACTGACGTCACTTACTTCACACTTCAGTTATTGTCATCGAGCTAATTGCGACTACTCACTTGTGAGTGTTCATTAATGTGTGGACTGCAGTGTTGGAGCAAAAACACATTGTTTATTCAGGTAGACCAGCGGCTAATTAGCCACAGACGATTAGCATCCCCTGAAGGTCAGTGGAGCTGTAGGAGAATGCTAAAGGAAACATGGGAGTAATGAGATTACCCATCGCAACACACACTGTTCCTTTTGGAATCCTGCGTACATGGAAAACTGGCTTTTGTGCTTGATTAGATTTAGCTTCGATACAGTATGTCACGGATCAGCTTAATTATGCGGGTTTGCTTCGATATACGGTGCCTCAGATATGAGATATACGCAATTATTTCCCTCCAATATTCCAGGACCCAGTTGCTTAATAGAATTCAGCAGCTCTCTGACAGTAATAAGGGGCACTGCTACTGCTGAGGTGATTTTTTTTTGTTTTGTTACGGCCGTCCACAGACACGGGGACGCCCAGCTGCGGCATGTGACAGTGGCCCGCCGAAGCCGCCACAAAGTCAAATGATGTGCCAACACAACCGCCAGTTCCCGACCACGAGATGGACCTGCGAACAGGAGAGACCCAGCCGGCGTGGGCGGAATGCAGGTCAGGTCTCAGTGTGTTAGCTTCACAACTTCACCCCCTGTAGTGGAGAACCAGACAAGTTATGTTTCCCCGCCCGCCGCTGGACCCCCGCTTCCACAAATGATCTTCCTCAGAAATCACACAGGCTGTTTTGCTCACGTTTCGCTGCAGCATGATGCTGTACACTTTCCAGCTGTTTCAGCTTGAAAGCAGCATGCTACTTTTAATAGGCAATTTCAGGCTGTTATAATGTGGCATAGGCTATGTATTTATTTTGTTTTGTGCCTGAAAAGTATCACCCTAAGTTGGGATGCAGCAACTCTGAACGTCTCACAACTGGCTTTCATTCGGCTATAGCATTGATTGATCGGGTTCTTACAGTGACACGCCTAATACAGGAAAAGTGCCATAGAAATGCAGTCATTCATAACAACACATTTTATTTCTTGATTTGTTTTTATTAATCTAGTGACAGATATAATGAGAGAGAGAGAGAGAGAGAGAGAGAGAGAGAGAGAGAGAGAGAGAGAGAGAGAGGAAGGTATGGGAGAGAGAGCGAGGGGAGGACATGCAGCAAATGTCGGATTCGAACCCGGGTCACTGCGGGAATATTGTCGCTGGCTTACCAGATCTATCTCCACATTAGCGCTATGCCACATAATGGCAGTGGTGGAGAAAGCTCTGGCTCAGCCTAATATCATTCTGCTATAGTGGAAAAACCCTTGGCCTTGTTTGCATTTCTTTAATAAGCCAATCAGCATCGTCGTGGGCGGGGCTAAGCCCAGCGACGGTGTCCTTGTGAAATAGCGTCGGGGGAACTTGTTTTGGTGCAACCAAATATCTAAATCCCTGCAAACGAAAATGCCACACAAAACAGTAAACAAGTATGTCAAGCATGTAAAGCTTGCCATTTTCAGTGTGTAGGTCGCTAGCTCGGAGGTTGTTTCACGTAGCGACAGTTAGCCTATTGGAAAAAACTTACGCTCCGACTAGCACCAACGAGCTCCTACCCACAGCCTACTTCCAGTGAGTCAGAAGACTGCGGGAAGGACTGAGTCTTACGGTACGCTATCTTGTCGGAGAACCACCGGGATGCCCCTATTCCTTCAATGTCTATATTGATAAAGCAGTCATTTTGAATTTGCTTCTTGAAATAATGTGTGTGTGTGTGTGTGTGTGTGTGTGTGTGTGTGTGTGTGTGTGTGTGTGTGTGTGTGTGTGTGTATGTATGCGCGCGCACGTGTGTGTGTGTGTGTGTGTGTGTGTGTGTGTGTGTGTGTATGGGCGCGCGTGTGTGTGTGCGTGTGTGTGTGTGTGTGTGCGCGTGCGTGCGTGTGCTACCTTTCTTCTCAAACCGCTTCTTTTGGCCATGAAAATTGTAACGTGTGTTGAACTCTACTATCTCTTCTCTGTTTTTCACCTATAAAGGATAAAATCTTCCTCGGTAAGACAACCCCCCGAGGAAAAAGCTCACTGGTTGAAAGAGCAAGGACATGTCGGCGCTTCTGTCCGACAACCGTGAGTGAGTTACTTTCTGGATCCATGAGGTGCTTTGCAATTTAAAAAATAAGAAGAATTGATGGACTCCACAGCTCGCATTGGAGGTAAACTTAACCTCAAAAAGACTTCTTTGCTGAGACCAGAGTAATGTGCCTGTAATTTACTTCATGGTAATTGAGCCCTGGGTCTCCGCTGAGACATTAGAAATGCGTCAAAAGGCATTTGCACAGCCCAGCGGGTCCAAAGGAATCAGCAGAGCCCCAATCACTCCCAGCCACAGGCTTCTGTGATGGAGATGACAGAAAGAGTTAGTCTCTGATGTTTTGGTCCCAGAGAGTGAATGTCCTCATCGTCTCTTTGTGTTAATTGAGAAATATCTTACATTCAAAAGAGATGAACGCTGGATTGGGGACACTTATTAGGCAGCAAATGCAAAGGTTTGCTCTACTACAGGATGAATGATGCAGCCATCATGAGCAAGAAGGTTAATCCCTCTCCATTTTGCTTAGCGGTTATTTACAAGGCTGCCGGTTCACACCTTTAATGATATAGAGTCAAAATATTGAGAAGAATGTAGTTCACGAGCTCGACGCCGACGCCATCCTTTCACATCGATACGGCGACGTCGGGGATCAAGTAGTTAGGCCTTAATGCCCTTCCTAATGTAAAGGCGCGCCGCGGCGGGCTTTTGGCATATGGAGTGAGTGATGTGTCGATAGGAGGCAGTCATTTAAAAAATATATCTCTCCATTACCGGATTGGACCATTTAGTTTTATTGAAGAGACCCAACGGTTTGCGCTCAAAGTCACATTGTAGCCGACGCAGCGAAGAAGAATAAAGTTATCACACCTCCCTGCGGCTCTCTACCCCCCCCCCCCCCCCCCCCCCCCCCTCCCCCGGGGCGGATCGGAAGCGCCCGGGTGTGTGTGTGTGTGCGTGTGTGTGTGTGCGTGCGCGTGCGTGTGTGTGTGCGTGTGTGTGCGTGTGTGCGTGTGTGTGTGTGCGTGTGTGCGTGCGTGTGTGTGCGTGCGCCTGCCAGGCGCGTCTGCAGGCTCACTGGGTCCAGGAGGCTTTGCTTTGGGGCGTAAACGTCTCAATGAATGCTGTGCTAAAGGGATTTCCGACAACTGGACCCCATCCAATGGTTTTGTGTTAAATGCCTGCAGCTCATAACACAAAATTTGGCAGCATGAAATACAGTATCTCACTTATAGCGACGGAGGCTACCTTGACATTTTGCAGCGCGCGATGGACAAACAGCATTATCACCTGATATTACATTGCGGAGGGAGACAGAGTGGGAGCGTTGAAGGGCCGCGCCGACGCAGCATCATATTGATGTCCCTCCCCAGACGACCTACAACGGAGCAGATGCTGTTACAATATGAGGACAGCGCTATTAGCAGGACGCCTTCGCCTCTTTCTCACCGGCGCGCTTGTTCCCTCCGAGTTTGACGGAGGACGCCGCGCACCCCGTGGACGCGCGCCCAGAATCATCGGATGCCTTTCCCATCGTGCACTGCTCGGGAAACAGAGAGGGGGGAACCTGTGACAGCGGCGGGTGGGAAGGCAGCCACAGGGGCACCTTGGCAGCACATCTTTCGCCGTGTCCAGCGTTTATGTGAGGCGGGCCGGCCGTGTGTTGGCTTTTAACAGAGACTCATTCGTCCAGTAGGCATCACTAGACACCAGGTTTACAGGTGTGCCGTGGAGGCAGCTTTGAACCATCTGGCTGAAGGAGATAAAAGGAGCTACAGTAAAGGCAGGTGTAGTGAGATGACTCATATCGTATGTATGCAGTGATCACACCTCAGCGGTGACTGATGCTCGGGTTACAGCTAGGGGCTCGTCATTGCATTATGAACACGTGCGATAAACACATCGCAAAGACTGCCTGAAACATGATGAATAACAAAAATAATTTTATTTACATGCGCCATGCTTTCACACTCAGCGTGCAATCGTTTTGTCTTGTGTTGTAAATCCTGCGCACACCTTTACCTTGCAGCGGTGCGCTCCGCCCCTCCACCACGCTGTGTGTAGTTTCAGCTTGAGTCGGTACCAGAGAGCCATGCTTGTGGACATCATAGGCTATTCAATGTTTGGGTTTATGTTAGCAGTATTAAAGCAGTAAGACATAGGAACTGTATAGCTAATATGCATACTTCAATATTTGTTTATTTGTCGCAAGTCATATTGTCATCGCGATGTTATCACACATCACAGAATTGCCTCATATCATGCAGGCCTATTTGCACCACCATATGTACATAATAAAGGAACTGCAATCTTTATTACAAATCCTATTCCAGAGAGTACAGGTAAATCCAAGATTATGGCATGAATCAATATATTTTGGAATCAATTTATACCTGTTATTTAGGTATATTGAAGCAAATAATATAATATATAATACTATTTATAAATTCACTCACATCCATTCAGCTACAGTGTCAACTTTAACAAAGGAGAATTTGTCAGAGAACACTAAATGATCAATAATAGAAATGTGATGATTCGCTGCACTGGACAAGATTCAAACAATAAGCATTTGGCATAGGGACAGGCACACGAAAGCCTGTAAATAATGTAAGTGTAAGTAATCGGCAGCTAATTACGTACATCAGGAACCCATTACTTCTTATTGATAAGTCATGTGTTATCGGCTTCAATTACATTCCCAACCTCGCTCAGCAACCTCACTGACTGTAACCCAAAGCTTTCCTGCTTTTCCTGCATTTCCATCAGCCCTCTACAGCAGAATGATCCTGCAGCTCATTTCTATGTCACGTGTCGGCCTGTCATCATGGCTGATGTGAAATTTGACCACCATTTTTGTCCTTTTCTCTTTACAATTCCACAGACGAGCACGACAATACGCGTTCAGTTTCACTCGGCCGATGAAAAAGTAGCTGTCTCGAGTCGTTTTCAAGATCAATTTCCGAGCCTCTATAGGACAAGTCATTTAAATAGGCGTGTTAGCACCGCCACATGATGCCGCTGATATTTGAGAGCTGATATTAGCTTTTGCAAATGGTTTTTTAAAGGCTGGATGTGGTGATTTATCAAGTGGCTAATTACAGTCATCATATGGAGTGGCTTCACAGGCCTCCCTGTCTCCCTGCAAATGTCAGCAGAGCTTCAGTTCACATGCAGCAGCCAGGTAAGAGCTCTGTGTGTTCTTCTCTGTGCACAGCTGTGTTACAGCCAAACATCAGCATATAATTAACCCATTGATATCTACAGTACAGTAATAAGTGTGTGCTCTAGCACAGCACTCTAAACCTACTGCACGTTTGAAAACAAGCCCTGTACACCTGAGGTTTTGTGGACAAGTTGACAGAGCGGGCGGCACTCACTAAAGTGTTCATATCTCAGGCTCTGTAGCACCTAGAAACATCAAATAAAAAGCATTTGAGAGCTTGACCCTTTGGCTTTTCGTATTATATTTGCTCTAATGTTCATTAAAAAAAATATCTTTAACCCACCCCCCCCCCCCCAACAAAAAAATTTTTGGAAAAAAAAATTCTAAAGCATTTTAAGAAATGTTAATGAACATTACGGCAAATCTAACCCTTCCAAAATTGTATGTGAAGCCAAGGGTTTAAGATCTCAAATTTCCATTTCATGTTTCTAGCTACTAGGTGCTGGTAAACGTTGACAATTAATGCAACAGTAATGTTGAGCGAACGCCGTTTTGCAGTCATCTTGAAATACAACGGCAAATTCGCCAAAAATGTCACTCACCCAAATGAGCCTTGGCTAGCATGTCAACAGTCACATCATAATCTGGGTCTGTATCTTCTTATTCATGGATATCTTCCCTGGCTTGCGGCGATAGTCGCTCTTCCGACGTGGGTAATAGTAGTTTTCCAGTCCGCTTGAAATGCATCAAACACACACTCATCGTCCTCATCGTCCAAGTCCGCAAACATGTCCCTCATCCACTGATCCCTGTCTATCAGGTCAGCATGATGATCTGGGTCTGAATTTAAGTCATCATTGTTGCTGTCCTGCTCGGCATCATATCAACTTCGGTCCCATCACTCACATTGTCACCCATGTCTAGTTGTAGTTCAGCTTTGAAAACTTTCCGCTCCATCCAGGCACAAAGAAAAACCCCTACAAAACCCACAATGCATTTAACCTTCCCGACATAAATTTCAGCTAATCATGATGCATTTAATCGGTCACGTGTCTTGAAACCAGCGATATACGTCACTACTCCAGCCCATCACTTTATCGGATTTGATGGACGTGGTCAGGAAAATGAAATTATCTTCATGCCCTCTAGATGCAATTCCATCATCCTTATTTTTTAACGTTTTACCAACCATTGGCCCTGCTGTTTTAGATATTATTAATTTGTCTCTGTCGTCGGGTTGCGTCCCTTCATACCTCAAACACGCCACTATCCAGCCCATCTTAAAGAAACCTAACCTGGACCCTGCTGTGCACAAACATTACAGGCCGATTTCCAAACTACCACTGCTGTCCAAAATCCTAGAGAAAGTCGTAGCCAAACAAATTACATCTGTACTAGAGCGGCACAATATTTATGACAAGTTTCAGTCAGGGTTTAGGAAGCAGCATTCCACTGAAACGGCACTTTTGAAAGTATCCAATGATATTTTAATGTCCTCTGACGCAGGTGACTGTTCTGTGCTGGTACTGCTCGACCTCAGTTCGGCATTTGATACAGTAGACCACCAGACGCTTTTAAAGAGACTACATGACTGGGTGGGCCTATCCGGCACAGTGCTGGAGTGGTTTGCCTCATATCTTGCCGACAGGAGTTTCACTGTCTCGTCCGGTGATTTTGTGTCGGCGTCCTCTTCATTGTTTTGCGGGGTCCCTCAAGGCTCGGTCCTGGGGCCCTTGCTGTTTGGCCTTTACTTGCTCCCACTGGGTCTGCTCATTAGTAGTTTTAATATCACTTACCATCTGTATGCGGATGACATCCAGCTCCACTTCTCATTTAAACCCAAGGAGGCGAAACAATTATCTCGCCTCCTAGATTGCATTAGCGCCATTAGTGCCTGGTTGGCGGAAAATTTCTTACAGCTAAATGCTGACAAAACCGAGGTCCTGATCATCGCCCCAGATAACATTGTCCCTGTGATCCTTCAGAGCATTGGCACTCTCTCATCTTCAGTCCGGTCGAATCTGCGTAATTTAGGTGTAAATTTTGATCAATCCATGTCATTTGACCATCATATAAAACAACTCTCCAAATCATGCTTCTTCCACTTACGTAGTATAAGTAAACTCCGATCTTTAGTCTCCACGACAGAACTGGAGATGCTTATTCATGCATTTATTTCATCACGTATAGATTATTGTAATGCCCTGTTCCCCTCACTTAGTAAATCTGCCCTCGGCCGCTTGCAAGCAATTCAGAATGCTTCAGCAAGACTCCTCACAAGATCAAATAAATACTCTCACATTACACCCCTTCTGAAATCACTCCACTGGCTCCCTGTTCCATTTAGGTATCAGTTCAAAATTCTCACACTCACCTACAGAGCACTCCATGGTCAGGCTCCAGCTTACCTGGCTGATCTACTCATCCCCCACTCTTCTGTTCGCTCCCTCAGGTCAACTAATCTTCACCTCCTGTCTGTCCCACGCACCCGCCTCGTGACCCGTGGTGACAGAGCTTTTGCCGCTGTTGCCCCTAAATTGTGGAACTCTCTGCCGCCTGCTATTAGGTCTGCCCACTCTGTTGACTCTTTCAAGGCCCAGATTAAAACTCACCTGTTCAAACAGGCCTTCACCTGACTCCCTGTGTAGTGCACACCCTGTCGTGCACTTATGGGTATTTTCGCCCCATGCACTAAGCACTTATTACTGTATTTTGATTATTGTGTTCTTGCCATATCTTGTTTGCATTATTTTTAGCTGTGTATTGCTTCCATTTGTGTGGCTTAGTGCCTTTTTACTCTATTTTATGTCTATCTATGCACATGTAAAGCACTTTGTGACTTTTGTCTGTGAAAAGCGCTGTATAAATAAAATTTACTTACTTACTTACTTACTTACGCGTCTGTGTTGTAGCCGTCATTAAAGGGAAAACGACACACGCTGCTGCAGGTCTTAAAGGGATATACACGCAAATGCTGCATCAGGTATCAATGGGTTAATACTGTAAAAGGAATTGAGAAAAACACGTTTGCTCGGATCGAGTCTATAGGGCAATGTGTACTGTACTTCAATACAAACAACCCTCCATAGACATTGCCTCACTTACAAAAGGTGTCGATTTATTCAGGGAATACATTTTCAGGGAAAAGCTTTGGCCTCTCACTTCGAAAGTGAAGCATTGTAAGTTAACAGATTACAGTCAGAGCCATGTCCTTTCTCTGACATCTCCATTTTAAGGAGGGCAACTATCTTAGGACTATTTATACTCAAACAGAGAGCCAGAGAACATGTGGTAAAACTTGTGCTTACTGACCAGAGGGTGAATTGGCTGCTACCAAGAGGCGGTATGGGGAGAGGAGGGGAGGGGAGGGGAGAGGAGAGAGGATAGGAGAGAGGAGAGAGGAGAGGGGAGAGGAGGAGAGGAGGAGAGAGGAGAGGAGAGGAGGGGAGGAGAGGAGGGAGAGGAGGGGAGAGGAGAGGAGAGGAGGGGAGAGGAGCGGAGAGGAGAGGAGGAGAGAGGAGAGGAGGGGAGGGGAGGAGAGGAGGAGAGGAGAAGAGAGGAGGGGAGGGGAGAGGAGAAGAGGAGAGCAGGAGAGAAGAGAGGAGTGGAGAGGAGGCGAAGAGGGGAGGATGGGAGAGGAGAGGAGAAGAGAGGAGAGAGGAGGGGAGAGGCAGCACAGCAGGCAGCCAGCTCCCATACTGTTCAGATTTATGTGACCTCTGGAAAGCATCCAGCGCCGCCTCGGCAAGACGCAACACGACCTCACCTTTCTACGTCACACACATGCGCACAAAGAGAAACCCCCACATTCACACACATCCACCAGCCAATTAAAAAGTGATGCATAATTTAGCATGTCATTTGGCAGCGGGATCAAATTGAATATGATTTGCAGGCTAATTCATGGAAAGTTTCCTCCAACAAGCGACGACAGGGTTGATGTGTGTGTGTGTGTGTGTGTGTGTGTGTGTGTGTGTGTGTGTGTGTGTGTATCTATCACTTTCACTTAGAAAAACACACCACGGGTTTGAGTCTACACCTTGTACCGCTATGATGAATGCGGACCCTCCAGAAATACGGCGGCGAGTTTTAAATACTGCAACGTTAATGACAAAGCCGGCGAAAATCCTCACATCCCCGTTGTGCAAGGCCAGCACAAAGGAAGCATCTTGCCTGTGAAATGGAAAGTAAGCTCAATGGGAGCGCTAGGTCTGACTATTAAAACTGTGGCCCGGGGTGAAATCACATTACAGAGCCGGCTAGAGAGCCCTATTCTATTCAGCTCTATTCTTAGCCGGCGGAGAGGCAGGTAGAACACATCTCCTTCATCCTCGCTTAAAAATGACTCCCCCGTTCCTCCAATTAAAAGATAGCGGGCAAAGGCGCGGCGGACGCGGGGGCGGCGATAGCGTAATTGCCCACTACAGCCGGTCGTCGTCGGTGCGGGGGAGGGGGGGGGGGGAGTTAAGCCTGGAGGGGTGCGTGGAGGAGACGGAGGCGAGGCTGACACGCGCAGGGGGACATTAGCGGACATCTCTCCAGATCCAAATCCCCTCTTTTGCTTAACAGCTACAGTTTAATTGTCACTAGCTCTGCCAATCATTCTCCCCTCACGTGCTCCCCCTCCCCCCCTTCCCTCCCCGCCCTCGCTGTCTAGCTAAATCCACGGGACATAAGCCAAGGATCTCAATGACTAATGCACCCGTGGAGATGCGCTACCTGTTATTTTCTCTGCAGACACACACAGACACACACACACACACACACACACACACAACAGCAGCCACAACAAACGTGGCATACCAATAAGCGCCGATGCGGGACTTGTCTCGTCAGTCATTTCGCAGGCTAATTTTCTCGAGATGAAAGATTACTCCGGGATTATAGCACTCATCCACTGGGTGTCATTAATTGAAAGGATAAGACAAGAAGAAGAAGAGGGTAGAGTCTACCTGTCAGGGGGACGATAATACCGTACATCCCATTCCATTTCGCGGTGACAGCAGAAGGTCAGATCGCGACGAGGGCTGGGTAAAAAATGTATATATATATCGATATCAAATCCATGTCCATTTGAAGGAACTGATATCGATTCATGAATCCCAATGTCAATCTTTTATTACAATGCCTTTTCCCATGGATGCTTAAGGCTTAACGCCGTTAGACTCACGTGGTTTGGTTCTTAGCATAACATAGCATAGCATAGATCTCGTAAAAATCTACCAACATGATTTTTTTTAATAATGCCCCAGGTTAGAGGGTTCCTTGTACAATTTACAGCATTACGTCTTTGAGAATCTCTTTCATATCCAAGCAAAATTGGTATTGTAAATGAAATATCGATATCGAATCGGAAATCGAATAGAATCGGGGCCTTGTGTATCAGAATCGTATCAAATGGGGAAATGAGTGGCGATACCCAGCCGCGCTAACCTGGTTCCATTTCTCAGTGAGAGCAAAAGGCCATCGGGACAATATAGAAATCCCAGTGGAAGAGGCTCCTCCCCCACGGTGTCTGTCTGCCCAGCAGAATCCCCAGCCTTTGATAAGCTATCATGAGCTGCATCTCTCAATCAAGTCTGTGTTCACACCGCCTCTGAGGTACCCCGTGTCAGCCGCCCATGCCGCACCAACACCTCGGACAGAACGTTCTCATCTTTTCCCTCGTGCCTCTGGAGGAGTTCAGCCGCAAAAATTGCCTGCTCGTATAGAGCCTATAGTCTGCAGTGCTTCTTTTACTTTCAATTTAAAAACCGGGGCTGTAAATCACACACACGCGCGCGCGTGCACACGCACACGCGCACACACACACACACACACACACACACACACACACACACACACACACACACACACACACACACACCACACACACACACACACACACAGCACACACACACACAGACACACACATGCCCGTGTGCAGGCACACACACAAATTGAAATTGAAGCAGGCACTCGCTTCAGTCTGCGCTGCGTTTAAGGTTTGTAGAGGCAATTTTTTCCTTTCTATATCAGTGGTTCTCCAAGTAGGGTCCGGGGGCCACCACGGGTCACGGAGATGGTAGCAAAATAGTGAATTGTTAACGTTCAGCATTATTTCATTCACAAGCACAAACACAATTAGATAATGTAGATCATATTTGCATTCTTATCCCTCTCCCGACAATGTGAATAGTCATGGAATTCTAGGGGGTCTGTGACTCTAATGTGGATTAAATTAGGAGTCCATTGTATGAACAGGGTTGAGAATTATTGATCTACTGTATAGTGCCGACGGAGAACATCCTGCATGGCGGACATGGCAGAGAATCCATAGAGCAGCTATACTGTAGTTCTGGAGGAGGAAAGATACTAGTATGGGATGACATTATTCCTTTCATATGAGCTCCTTCTGTCATTGTTCATTCAGTAAGAAATTAATTGGATTTGACAATACATAATGTACCAGATCTATGAATAAGGTTAATCAAGGTCCATAAAGATCTTAGAACTCCTACATCTCATCTCTTCTTCTGTACCATCAATTATTGCGGATTTCACTCACACACACAAAAAGATCTTGCTTTACAGCTTACATGCTTGAAGTACAGTGTGATATTTGATCACTTTAGGTCACCTATACATTGTCATGAAATAGTTATTATAAACCCATGATTAATTTAAAGTTATTCTCATGTTTTTCCAATTGACTGCTTTTTTCTGCCATGGACATTTCACAAATTAATTTTGATCAGCAGAGCATACAATAGTTATTTTACAAGGTCATGCTTATGTTCTTATAGAACAAACTGCATTTACAAAATTGGAAAATAATTCTCTGCCAAAGCCAGACACCAATAAATAAGAAGTGATCATGACAGTTGTGATTTGCTAAACTCTGAAGACCCCGGGTGTCTTGAGAGTTTAGCAAATCACAGCAAATCTCAGTTTGTAGTATTGCTATCAGCTTTCAATATTGCCATTACTTTGCAGTAGGGATAAAGAGCATAATTATTATGTGTGTTCACTGCTATGCTATACTGAGAGAGAAAAAGAGCCAATGGGTTATTGGAGCCATCTGACTGGCTCAGGTTAACATTTGCAAACCCTTAACTACCTTTATACAACAGTTAGCTCCGGTCGAGCAATTTGATTGGACAAGAGGCATTCCATGAGCGCTGATATTGAGTATAACAGCACGAGACTTCACGGTTGTTTTAATGTAACCTTGATTACACAACATTTGCACCTATAGGGACAGCCATATGGATCCATTTGACCTTAATTATGAGCGGTAAGCTGAAATCGTCTATGCTACCCTCAAAGTAGCTAATAAAGCACTATTTGCATTATTAAATCTCACCACTCTATAGCTTTTAATAATGTTTAAAGCACAGAAGCAGCCTGAGAATGAGAGGATCAGCTTCATCTAATTCATCTCACAGAGTGAGAGAGGAAAAAGAGCATCAAGACAGTACAAGTACTGGCAAGGTTATGGGTTCCATTCCCACTGGGTGCGCCCACGCTAAAGAATTAATGCACTCAAGGTACTTGCAAGGTGCGTTATATGAAAGCATCCACCAACCGGCGTATGAGGTGCTCTGAAAGCATTTCACCTCCCTACAGCATGAACAATGAAACCTGATCTCTGTTGGGGGGGATAAAAAATAATCGAAATCAAAAAATCAAAGTGTTAATCTTGTACATAGAAAAAGAAGATCAGAAGGTCCTCCAAAGTTCCAAAGAGAAAGTAATTTTGAGAAAGTAGGGAAGGGACGATATGTTTATGTCATTATACAATCCAATTATGATGGGGTTCAAGATTAAAATACAACCACGACACAACGTAATTTCTATCATGGAAGTTCAATGATAACCAAGTCTGACTGACTGACTGTGCAGAATTCACAAATCTTTCTAGCGATGTCATTGGCTTGCTAGAATTTAAACAACAACTTCAAAATGTCATGACAAAATGCAAATAAAATAATTTGGATGGAGAGCTTGTGAAAATCTGATGGGCAAGCCGTCTTATTTGTGAGTACTACAGCAGAATAAAATGGAGCTAATACCACCATTCATTTTTCTGTATCATGATGTATTGAACTTTGATATATTGTCCCATCCCTACAAACTACTACTGTGAATTTAAAATCATTTTTCACTGTGAGAATTCTTAAATCCCCAAACGTAAGTGAACACAACATGCTTGCCCTGTCCAAACTGTGTTGTACTTGTTGATCAGTCAGCTGTTTCAGCATATTTCAATCTGAAATCATCTTTTTTCACAAGCCCTAAAATGCCTGCTCAACCCTAAGTCATTTTCTGCACTCTACTAGGGCTTTTCGATTTTGCCTAAAAATAAAATTGACGATTGTTTCTCTCAAAACTCGATTTTCGATTTCCATTTCCATTTTTTTACACTATTATACTTCTCTAAACATTTGTTGCCCTGCAGAGCTCTTTTTTTCACAAGTGACAATTTACGCTTTTACTCTGAAGGCAAAACAACCCAACTTCCTGTTTTAGACTAACTTGCTATGCCTAACTTCCTGGCTGTTGCTTGCTAACCTGCAGTCACTTGACACAGGAGGGATACTCTTGGTTCGATGACTCTTGCCTGTAGCGTGTGCCTCCGTGACATAATTATATACCATAATTATATTAGCAGTGTCTAAGCGACCACCTGTGCTCGGAGTGATATCTGTACTAGAATAACACAAAGTCACAACAGGTATGCGGGGAACTGCGACAGCAGCAGTTAGGAGGAAATTCAAACAGACAGGGTGAGTAGCAGTGCGCGTGTGTGTGTTGTGGTAATCATTATCTTGCACAGCCCGCAGTGCAACACACTGCTCAGTGCTCACACTCTGTGCTGTTAGGTGTTGAAATAAGTTAATTGCGTCTTTAGTAGCCATTAGTAGCCAGTAGTCACAGCCTTCAGAGAGACTTTACAGCGGGGAGAAGGGACGACAAGCATGCGTACATGAGAGAGAGCCGCCCCGCCGCAACATAAATACCCTAGTTCAAGTGTAAATCGATTTGACGATTTTCATTTTTTTAACATCGTCCTAACTAATTAATTTGATTACGATTCAAAATCGATTTATTGAGCAGCCCTACACTCTACAATGTGTTTGCTATGTTTCCTGTCTGCGATATGTGTTGTGATTTATGTGTTGCAGCATCCATTCCACATGTTTCACCAGTTGGGACAATAGTCTTTCTCTCGAAGGGAGATTTGTCTTCAAGATCTATAACGTAAATGCTATTCTGTTTACTGTGTTCCAAGGTTTACCGAGTAGATTGACAAAATACTAACAGATAAAGAGAGTAAAAAAAACACTATATACCAGACACAAAGCAATGTGTTTTGAATGCAGTCTGTTTAGACGGCAATGTTCCATGCTGAAGGTTTCCACAGACTGTGTAAAGCTGCAGCACACAGTGGAATCCATTCACTATACAAAGTACAGCTTGCAAAGTACCAAATAGAATTCAGACATATTCTCCATTCTCCAAACAACTACCTCGCATTGAGAAAGGCACTTACTTCATCCTCAGCTGCTCCGGGTGAAGCTGCTCTGTGGCCAGCAGACTGTGGGTTCACCGGCCAGGGTGTGAATATGTCAGACGGGATTAGTTTAATGGATGAGGTAGGGTTACGTAATTGTTACGTTAGCGCGGCACGTCTGTGAGTTTAGTCCCTTGAAGTCTGGTAAAATGTTGTAATATAAGGCTTTAGATTATGTAAAGGTTTACATCTGTCTTGTTGAAACAGTATACTGGGACAACTTCCCCAACTGACGAGGTGCGATGAAGAATGTGTTGCATTCTCCACCAGGATTATGTGATAGTGTGAAAAGCAGGATTTGGATTTTTTGACTAAAATAAATTGGAAAGGCCATCTCCTGTTAGGGTACCCATAGGTGATGGGTAAAGATGAGCTGAACCCAAAAATGACTTATTTTATTTCATTTTATTTTAGGTCAGTTCACATTCCTGGGTATTCAGTGCACCTCTTTAACCAAGTATGCAAAAAAAATCACAAAAATCTAATTTCTTTTGTTTTTCACACTTTCTGACATCAAAAGGTCATTTTTCAGGATTTCATTCATAACTGTAATCTATAGTATGCTGACGTAACGAAGAACTATCAAATCTCTACCCCATTTCAACCAATCATATCACGACATGACAGCTGTCAATCAATCTTCATTGCGAGAAGAAACTTCTGTGCAGGCAAAATGGCTGGCTAGTGCCTATGGGCAGACTTTTCTAGCCCATAAATGTTAATATATTTGGCCAATAAGTATGTAACATACAAAATAAGAAGGAAACTCTCTCTCTCTCTCTGGCAGAAAAAAATGAGGCAGACGATAGGATAAGACGCAGAGAAGATAGCATAAGAGGCGCGCAAACCGGTGCACAAGCGATAGCGCCTGTACAACATATAGGGCCCAATGTGTTTAAACCAGAACAGGTTTTCCTCTGTTTGTGCAAACCATTGACTGTATAATGGACCTTAATGGATGTTCAAGGGCAATTTTTTTCTGATACTGTAAGCCTGTTTTTAATTGTTTTTTTCATTTCATTAGATAAAAAGGGCTGATTGACAGCTGTGACAGCCACTCTCAAACCTCCGTCAGACGGCGACACGGCTGAGGGGGCTCAGCCCAACTCTACTGCACAGACTCCGGGTGCAAATGACGTCAAACGTAAGCAAGATGGCAGCTCGGTGAAACAAAATATTTTGGCTTAATATTTGCATAGCGGTAGGAAGTGGAGACGTGTCGTCCATCTATTAAACAGTCATTGGTTCAAACTGAGAGAATGAAGATATACAGTATAGGTGGGGCTTATCTGTGATGCTTAATAGCAAAGGATACCAAAGAGAAGAGAGGCAACAGATCTGACATTGGTCAGTCCAGTTTTTTAAGGCCATAGAAAGTGATTTGGGCTGATAGTTTCTGCAGAAAAACCTTGTCTCGAGCAGCTTTATGCACCAATTAGACAATGGCAAAAAAAATAAAGCATATCCTCTGACTGAAGGAGCTTGTGAAACTGGCTACCCAATCTAGTGACTTCCTGTAATTTTAAAATTACATATCAGATGAATAGGGCTGTTTGCCTGGTATAATAAAGGCTTAGAGAACAGTGAGAGACAAAGACTGGCATAATGCATCAAAAAATAAAGCATATCCTCTGACTGAAGGAGCTTGTGAAACTGGCTACCCAATCTAGTGACTTCCTGTAATTTTAAAATTACATATCAGATGAATAGGGCTGTTTGCCTGGTATAATAAAGGCTTAGAGAACAGTGAGAGACAAAGACTGGCATAATGCATCAAATTGGCTATGTGACACACAGAGGCTTATTATTTCAGTTCTACAATATCCACCTTTTCACAGAACGAGAGAATTGCCTTTCTAACGCAGTGATGATGAATGGAGAAATGTGCACTTTGTGTTTGCTGAAGCTATTTCTCTGCGGCATGAATTGGGAACGAGACAGATGGAAAATCGGCAATGGGATGTTAATGTCAGGCCTACCTGCCTCTCTCTCCCATCACAGCCTCAATCTGTCACGCCCTCAGCCTCGCTAATGATCTCTGACAGATTGACAAGGCATCTCTTCAGAGGGCTCTCATAAAAACAGGCATGTGTATTGATCAGCAGGGCTCTAAACAGCGCTCGGCTGATGCATATTTTATTAGTTTGCACAAAACAAAACAGAGGCAGAGTCATCTCATTTGCGAGCGCCTTACGCACACCCAACCTGAAATGTCTCAGTGCAGCAGATTACAAAGAGCCCGGACAATGAGAGGAGTGAAAAGGCGTGGCAGCAATGGGCTTTGCTTTAAAGCAGGGGTTCTCAAGCTTTTTCATCTTGGGAGTGGGACCCTAAATTGAGTGTCTTCCTGGGACTTAAACTCACAAAAAACATGGTCATGAGTTGCCATGACGACCAGTTGGCGACCCACCCCGCACGGGTCCGCAACCCAAATTGGGTCCCGAGTCTCGACCCATAGTTTGGGAAACACTGCTTTAAAGGGATAGTTCACAAGTTGACTGAACTGAAGCTCACTGAAATTGACTTTGTGTGCACTGTGGATTAAATTTTAGTGAGCCTCAGTCAGCTTGTACATACAGGAGCGTGGCCCCATTGACCTTGCATTTGTTTTTGCTCAACTTTCCAGAGCTACTATGAAGAACAGCATGGATTGTGCTGAGAAAGAACTCTACCAATCAACATCAGCGCTAGACTTTAAAGATGCCACTTGGAGAGCCCAGGGCAGTGTGAGAACACTTAGGCCATGTCCACACGGAGACGGAAGCTATCTTTTTTTTTTTCGTTTCAGAAAAGTTTTCCATAAACATGGAAACGTTTCAAGAAATGTGTGTATCCACATGAAACCACTGAAACCGCTGTAGAATAACAGAGAAAGACAATCTCGTCAATAATGGCATACAACCTCTAGGGGCGCACAGTCTATAATGTGTATCTCACTGTAGCAGCAGCTTAAACCCTTGGCTTTGCGGGGAGGTTTGCCATGTCAATGAATAAAATGATTAAACCTACAGTATACAGGCAAATGCAGAGCTGTTCAGCAGGGCTGATGGTCTCCCTGTAGCCTACAATATAGAACGTTAACTATAGGTGACATTCCTGATATCATCCACTTCCATGATCTTTAGACATGTTGCAAACACATCCCAGCGTATTGGCCGCTCCTGCACATCACAGCACAGGCTAAATGATGCAACATAAATATACATTATATAAACTCATGGCATAAATGTGTTTTTATTGGAAAAAGTCGCGTCAAGTAAGCTAAAGTCTTGTTGGAGTGGACACGAGCGGATATCACAGACATCACAGTGCAAACGCGTGTTCCTCAAACCTCTCACTTCCCTATTCACGTTGTATTTACGAGGGCTATATATAGGGCAAGAGAGTATGTCGGTTACACTCAGGGTTTCCATTTAATTTCATTTCATTTTGTCCAATATTAAAATATTCCAGAATTGCATGTTGTATTAAAAATAAATATAATTTCTATCTAACACGTTAAGCCTGATTTTGTTTGTGTTATTGTAAAAATGTAGCCGCCGCTAAGCCTTCTGGGAAATATCCGATGAAGGGAGGGGAGGGGTGGATGGGAAGAGTCAGCTGTGTGGAGCCCTGAGGATGTTGTAGGCTACACGCTGTTCTCCGTGTCCACTTGTTGCTGACGGTGGTAAATAGAGGAGCATTATATTTTGCTGCAAGATCCCCACTGCTGTAGCACGAACGCTACTGCCATGATTGTTATTGTTGCTGGTGGAGAGAGGTGGGGCTATGGCGTTTCAGGAAAGATGCGTATGGGTTGTAAACACGGAAATGCAAGGGTGGCGTCTTCAGATTTAATCACTCTGGGACCCGTTTTGAAAAATTAGCGTATACTCCCAGAACGTATAGTCCCAGAACGCGGTTCCATCTGGACGAAACGTCTATATGACAAAAAACTTTAGCGGATACACCTAAACTCGTCTCCGTGTGGACATGGCCTTAAGGCTTTGATTTAAAAGACACAAAAAGGCCACTTGCTGTGCGAAATGAGTTTAATTATGCTGAAAATGACGTGGCTGCACTCTGTCAACCATAGAGCCTCCTCCGTCTTATGGGTGAAATCTGAGGTTTGACGAAAACCTTCAATGTGGAACTGCTAGACTTTCACACAGTAATAGGGAACAGACAGCTCTCAGTAAATCAGTAAATATATAGGATTTCCTTCTGGACTCGATACTGAGCAAAGTCACTTCAAGGTGAATACAGGGAGGATAGGATCCTGAGACCTATTGACTTTATTCATTATTAATTCAGTTTCACGCTCACAGCAGCTGCAGCATCATTTCAGAAGCAGAGATGAGAACAATGGTGCGGCTGGAGGTGTAATAGTGGCTTTTCTCTCCAGCCTGCCTGTCAAAGCCCACAGCGAATAGATGGAGGTTACAGCCCACATGTGGGGGTCGAGGCGCAGAGCCACTGGGAACCACATTTCTGGTGCATCCATGACAATAAACGGCAAAAGGAGTTTTCAAGAGTTGAAAGCCGCAAGTTTTTCGCAATGTGCTTTCAACGAAGCTCGGGAGGGGATCCAACCTTGTTACCGAGGACACTATCTCACAGCACATTCCCACCTCTGGAAGACAGCTCATTAGTTACTATTCCTCACAACACTGCAAGACCAACAGCATGATTTTAGAAATGACTATGATAGAGAAAGGCATTATCACAGAGCACTTAGAAATGTCCTTAAATTAAGCCTGATGGGCTTTTCGTCTTCTTAAATACTTGCCGGGTCGGCCGGTGCCAATGCATTAAGACCGTAGCAAACAGCTGCTGCCACCCGAATCAATGTTCCATGCAAAGGCACAGCTTTGACATTGGGGAATGAAGTGTTCCGAAGGGGCGGCATTGATTTCACAATTTATCAGGAAAACATATCGCCATGCAGGAGCGGTCACAGCAGCGGCCCCCCTGGCCATAATGCCCAGTGAACAGAAAGCAAATATTAATGCAATCTCGGCCCACCGTGATAAGAGAGGTGCGGCGTGTAACGACTGTCCCGGACAGTCCGTCAACAGATCCATAAAGTATTATTACAGAGCCAGATAAAACAATGCCAATGGCAGGGGACGGATTCACTGCTGTAAGTACCCATCAACTTTGTGCTAAGCCCCTGTTTTAGTGACAGCCCTAACCTTTTACTCCCAATATACTGCAGCAATACCTGACACACCAAATCTGCCCTGCTCTTCTCTTGCCTTGTTGTGCCATTGCTCCAGCCAGAGATGATCAATCACTGATGGCCATCTATAACAGTGCCCCCATCTTCCCCCAGAGGGAAATCTTGCAAAAACCAATAAAGAATTTCGAAGTCATATGAGAGCCATAGAGACACTGCATGAAATAGGCCACGCCCATCACGGGGGAAAAGCTCAGTTCATTTCCACACACCAGCGTCATTTTCCTTGAATTAAACATAGCTAAAAGCTGTTGTGTGGTGGGCTGCGCAGACAACAAATGCAAAAAATCGCCAGTTAAAGTTTTTTTGTACTCCCGAGGAAAACAAGGAAGCCATTGAGAATTGGCGAGAAGAAAAATGTGGATGTTGCTGTCAATGAAGTAAGTTGGAGTGTTCATCTTCTGTATATACGATCTTTTTTGTGCAAGACCCGACCATGCACATAGGAGAACGGCAGGTTTGGACGGGAGTTTGTGTTTTCCCCCGTTTTGGGCGTGGCTTCTGAATGATGACGCGCTCCGCAGTGTCTCTATACGAGCTATGGGTTTGTAACACACACAGTGAGAGCCATATGAGCTATATGGGTTTGTAACACACACAGTGAGAGCCATACGAGCTATAATAATAATAATAATAAATATGGGATTTTTATAGCGCTTTTCAAGGACTCAATGACGCTTTACACTAAACACTAAAAGGGCGGGGGCGACGAAGGTGCAACAGACAATGGACAAACACGACACAGACACACAGGGATAGGCAGGGGGAACTTAAGAGAAGGCAGAGGAGAAGAGATGGGTCTTGAGGCGGGATTGGAATACAGTGAGGGACTCTGATTCTCTAATGTCCGGGAAGGGGGGGGGAGAGTTCCAGAGCTTGGGAGCTGCCCTGGAGAAGGCTCTGTCACCGAAACTGCGGAGGTTGGACTTGGGAGTGGAGAGAAGGCCGGCAGAGGTGGATCTGAGGGACCGGGAGGGTTGGTAGGGGGAGAGGAGGTTGGTGAGATATGGGGGGGGGCAGTTGGTGAAGAGCTTTGTATGTGATGACGAGGATTTTGTAGGTGATCCAGGAGGAGACGGGAAGCCAGTAGAGCTATGGGTTTGTAACACACACAGTGTCATATGAGAGCCATACGAGCTATCTGGGTTTGTAACACACAGTGAGAGCCATACGAGCTATGGGTTTGCAACACACATAGTGCGGTCAGAAAGAAAGAAGAAATAAAGTAGCACAACTGTCAAGATTACTCCGTGTTCTGTTAAGTTGTTCTGCCGGAGATGCAGACGCCAGTGATGCGAAGATTACAGTCCTCGTCCTTTCTAAGGGAAAGGATGACAGTTTTGACAAGTCTGAAGTGACGTGGATGTCACAACAGATCTCAAGAATATCTACAGAATAACTCATATATTTTGAAAACCATTCAACTCCCAAAAACAGAAAGTCAAATAAGAAATATTTTATGGGGGTGGGTGGGGTGGGGGTTAAAAACAGAACCATTTTCCTGGGGAAAAGAAAGGGATTGATGTTATGAGAGTGAATGCATGTTCTCATAATATAGTAATAATGTGAACGCTCTGTCTCGGTCCTGGACACGTTATACCCAAATCCTGTACAACACACTTCTTTGCACCACAACATGATTGTATGTATATATATTTGTCCATTTGTTAATGTCAATACAATCCACATTTGCACATAAGGTATACTGCTGTAAATCCAGGCAGGAGGTACCTGCTTCTGCACTGCAGCTTCCCCATATCCCTCTCATCATTATAATCTGCATACACTAATGATATTTTTTTTTATAACAGTTCCACTATTTCATGCTGTATTCATCATACTGATTCATTCATTCATTATCATTATTCATACATTATCCTTACCAGCATATTCCATATTCCAGTTTAAAGGATCATGGGAGGCTGGAACATACAGTAATGTGTATATGTATATGTATATGTGTGTGTGTGTGTGTGTGTGTGTGTGTGTGTGTGTGTGTGTGTGTGTGTGTGTGTGTGTGTGTGTGTGTGTGTGTGTGTGTGTGTGTGTGTGTGTGTGTGTGTGTGTGTGTGTGTGTGTGTGTGTGTGTGTGTGTGTGTATATATATATTAGGGCTGTCAATCGATTAAAATATTTAATCGCGATTAATCGCATGATTGTCCATAGTTAATTGTGATTAATCGCAAATTAATCGCACAATTTTTTATCTGTTCTAAATCTACCTTAAACCGATATTTTTCAAGTTTTTAATACTCTTATCAACATGGGAGTAGACGAATATGCTTGCTTTATGCTGATATGTTTATTATTATTGGAACAATGACAAATACGGTCCAGAGTATTCTTCAGAATAAGGGTGTGCATGCTGAACCATACTGTATAGTTAAGTAGAAGCATATAGGCTACTGTAGTAAGCTGCATAATTAGCCTACTGGTTCATCTGAAGAAAAGAGCACAGGAGCAGCTGTCTGCCAGCTCTCTCCCCCTCTCTCTTTCTCTCTTCATCTCTCTCTGACTCTGGTCTGATCGCCCTCCCTGTCTGTCTGTCTGTCTGTCTCGCTTTCTCTGCCTCTCTCCCCCCCGCGCTCCGTCTGTCTGTCTCTCTCTCTCTCTCTCTCTCTCTGCAACAGTCTGATCGCGCTGATGCGCCCTCTCTCTCACCCAAAATGTGGGACATTTTCTCAATTTTAAGCTGAACTTGCCAACATTATACCCATTTTCTTCCTCCTTTTCTGCTCACGGGGGTTTCTTTCTGCTTGGTATCAACCACTATCAACGTTACTGCTTCCTGATTTCCCAAACTACGGGTCGGACCAAGGCTCAAACTTCAAAGAAAGTGCATGTGTTAATCGCGCGTTAAAAAAAATAGTGGCGTTAAAAGGAATTTGAGTTAACGCGCGATTAACGCGTTAACACTGACAGCCCTAATATATATATATATATACATACATACACAGACACACACACATACACACAATTGCACTAGTATTAATAAGCAAAAAGCTGACTAAATAAACTAAATAAAACAGTCGTAATAACTGCCATAATAATCCTCATATGAAAGTAACCCATACACTCTACCTTCATGTTGATACCCCTTTATTGTGTAGAATCTGTATAATGTTATTGCTTTATTGTTGTACTATTTTTCTGTTTTATTGCTCATTTTATATTCTATTATTCTATTATTGTGTATTTGTCATTTTTCCTTACCGAGCCCTTTCACTTTTGCTGCCAACAACGACCTAATTTCCACACCGGGATCGATAAACTTATCTTATCTTATCTTATCTTATCTTATGTGGACCGTGCTCCTCTGATGTTCAGCATTATGAAAATGCCATCCAGCATGTCCACTGGTGTGACAAATACCTGTGCCAGTGCTGCTATGATCAAGAAAAAACATCAATAAGCCCCGGCAGCAACCTCCAATTGGAGCTGATTGAATCAAAGGTAGGTTTCGTTCACGGTGTCGCCACCACAGGGTTGCGTGACCTCCGTGCCATCCAGAAAATGGTGTGACACGAGCACAATGTAACCCGGGACAGGTACTCCATCACTATACGTCCACAGATTAATGGCTGCAAATGTCACAGGGAATAAGGTCATGCGCCAAGAGACCTGGCTATGAAGAGACATCGGAGCACTCCGAGTCGGAGTCGCAAGTGCTATGGTCCGCTGAGAAGCCAAATGTGTTACTGCCAAGACCGGCCTTGCAAACACGTACAGAAACACGTGTGTGCGAGCTGACATAGCATGGTCTCTGTGATGACTTGGGACAGAGAAGGGCTACTCTTACATGGAACATTAGACATGATAGAAGCCATTCGCTGATGCCTCTGCCATTACGAACTCTTTCAATGGTCAGGGAAACGGTCCATCAGCTGGCCTATACAATTGTCGTCCACACGAGATTTCAGACAAGGCAGTTCACACAAGGACCTAATGGTACTGTAATCCTACAGGCTCTTAGACACATCAGCACATGGAGATGCCGATTCTTCTGGGAAGCATGAAAATATCACAATAGAAATGTTCCACTCCCAAGATTCGAGCATACAAAATGTCTCCTTAATTCTCACTGAGATACCAATAGCAGGCATTTTCACGAGAGATTTGATTGAAATACCAAAAGCAGATATTTTAATTACATAATTTATTGCAGATACATCTCATTATTTTTGCCAAGGCAATGGCCTTGGTGTAATGTAATTATGTGGCATTTTTGGGACTAAATGAGACGTAACCTCATCATCAGTCAAGGTCAAACTCAGCTGCCAATGCAGTGACTTCCTGCCACTGACCACTGATTTTATACTCATTTGCAATTTGCCAATGCAAGGAAAAACATAATGGAACTACCAATGTCATATATACAACAGGCATAGAAGAATATGCCAAGTCATGGGCTCCATTCATACTCTAGGTGTAGTGGTGGCTCTTTTGAGCCAGCTGTATCCTGTAGTCAGTCCTCTTGTTTTAGTATTACCTCTTGGGAAAGTGGGGAGACTGCGGCCATGAAGGGGATTAGCTGTATTTAGGCTCCCAGATGTTTGTCTGGAAGTGAGTAATCACCAATGACCGCACTCCAAGAAGCCAGGGGAGGTAAGACCATGACGGGGGAGGATCTTAGTGTTCCCAAAACAAAAACAAAAAGAAGGGGAGTCTTTGATGGGATTACTTATGACTTTGTCAAGTCATGAAACGTTGTCTGTCAAATAAATTTCGAGTCTTTGCATCTGAGCCAGAGTGTGCGGTTTCCTCTTTTTCATTGATTTTTTCACTTCCGATCCGATTCCAATACCTGAATTTGGATATCTGCCGATACCGATATTATGCCGATACCAATATTTTCTTGAATATAAAGTATAGGCAAAGATTTGGCCAATTAAAGATTTTTTTAAAAATATACCTTGCAAAAAGCAGACAAAATTAAGAAAATATACAAGGCAAAGAAGGATACTATTATACATGGCAAATTATGGCCAGCGCCCCCTGTGTGGCCCGCGCTGGAATTGGAAAAAAAAAAAAAAATCCAATCCGATCCGATCGTGCAATATCGGTATTCG
>NC_139627.1:23756602-23759386 GCF_964638095.1 Poromitra crassiceps | reverse complement strand
GCAT
This sequence comes from Poromitra crassiceps, assembly GCF_964638095.1. Classification (NCBI taxonomy): domain Eukaryota; kingdom Metazoa; phylum Chordata; class Actinopteri; order Beryciformes; family Melamphaidae; genus Poromitra; species Poromitra crassiceps. The sequence goes on along the minus strand of NC_139627.1, from coordinate 23,759,382 downwards.
CTCCCTGGCTACCCTTGCTATTTAAGGAAAAAAAGTGGGGGATATAAGGTTTCTCCTCCCCACTATCCCCCTTGTAAATTTGAACATAATTGTGTGTGTGTGTGTGTGTGTGTGTGTGTGTGTGTGTGTGTGTGTGTGTGTGTGTGTGTGTGTGTGTGTGTGTGTGTGTGTGAGTGTGTGTGTGTGTGTGCGTGCGTGTCCATGAGGCTGATAGTGAGGTTAAAGTAATACCGCCCAACAAGCTCATAAGAAAGCGTGTTTGCAGTGGAGCGCGAGGAGCAATATTCTGTGTTTTATTTGGCACGAAAGAGGGGCCAAGAGAGCAAGACGAGGCTTAGAGAAGACAGCAACAAACTGCAGTCGAGTGTGAAAGTGTGAATGTCACGGCGAACTCTCTCACGCTGATTAATATGCACTTTGCTCTCTGTCAATGTCAAAGACTCCTCGCCACCTGCTTCTGGCCTGATGCTCGCAGGCAGCTTCCACCTGAGACATCTTACAACAGGCTTCAATGGCAGCTGCTGCCACTTTCCCTCAGACAAGCGCATAATAACGAGGGACAGAGATGGCGATTATTTCGAGCTGGGGGAATTTCAATTCAATCAATTCAAACTAATTAAGAGAATGCACATCTTCCAACAGACTTCCTCCAATCGGTGCTGCTATCACAAGGAAAACTAGACCTGATGAGGGGCATCGGTGCTGCTATCACAAGGAAAACTAGACCTGATGAGGGGCATCGGTGCTGGTATCACAAGGAAAACTAGACCTGATGAGGGGCATCGGTGCTGCTATCACAAGGAAAACTAGACCTGATGAGGGGCATCGGTGCTGCTATCACAAGGAAAACTAGACCTGATGAGGGGCGTCGGTGCTGCTATCACAAGGAAAACTAGACCTGATGAGGGGCATCGGTGCTGCTATCACAAGGAAAACTAGACCTGATGAGGGGCATCGGTGCTGCTATCACAAGGAAAACTAGACCTGATGAGGGGCATCGGTGCTGCTATCACAAGGAAAACTAGACCTGATGAGGGGCATCGGTGCTGGTATCACAAGGAAAACTAGACCTGATGAGGGGCGTCGGTGCTGCTATCACAAGGAAAACTAGACCTGATGAGGGGCGTCGGTGCTGCTATCACAAGGAAAACTAGACCTGATGAGGGGCATCGGTGCTGCTATCACAAGGAAAACTAGACCTGATGAGGGGCATCGGTGCTGGTATCACAAGGAAAACTAGACCTGATGAGGGGCATCGGTGCTGGTATCACAAGGAAAACTAGACCTGATGAGGGGCATCGGTGCTGCTATCACAAGGAAAACTAGACCTGATGAGGGGCATCGGTGCTGCTATCACAAGGAAAACTAGACCTGATGAGGGGCATCGGTGCTGGTATCACAAGGAAAACTAGACCTGATGAGGGGCATCGGTGCTGGTATCACAAGGAAAACTAGACCTGATGAGGGGCATCGGTGCTGCTATCACAAGGAAAACTAGACCTGATGAGGGGCATCGGTGCTGCTATCACAAGGAAAACTAGACCTGATGAGGGGCATCGGTGCTGCTATCACAAGGAAAACTAGACCTGATGAGGGGCGTCCGTCACGTCCGGGTACTAGTGCAGCGGTAGATTCCCTGCCTACCAACTCGAGGGTCGCAGGTTCGAGCGCCCGTGTTACCTCCGGCTTGAGCGGGCTAAGGATATGTGTCCTGTTCACTGCACTAGTGCCTCCTCTGGTTGGTTGGGGTGCCTGTTCAGGGCGGGGAGGGGAACTAGGCAGAATAGTGTGATCCTCCCACGTGATACGTCCTGTCGGTGAAACGCCTCGCTATCAGGTGAAAAGAAGCGGCTGGTGACTGCACATGTAACATATAACTGATGACGCCTCCTGAAACATTGTTGTAAAGCGGGAGGAGCATTATACTATAGTGTGCCATTAGTACGGTAATCTTTGTTCCTGGAGTTTCAATCAATACCAATGGTTTTCAACCCAAACTCCAATCAATGAGTGTTGTGACAAGGACTTACTCAGTGTCACATCCATATACCATCCGTAGCCATATTATCACTATTTCATTTGGAATTAATTGAATACAAATGTGGTTTGTATTGACGCATATTATTAATCAAATCAATCACATAGCCTGGCCTTGAAACATAATTGAATCACAGAGGGTGGACAGGACACACACTGACAAACAGAATTGATTTGTACTACAGTATAATTATCTTGACGTTCCATTATCTATTTGCTGAAATTAAAGAAAACACATTGTGAATAGCTACAGCACAATTTTCTCTGAGCCGGAGCAATACGCTTTATCAATAGTTTGATTGAATTCCAGCCTCAACAACCTGCAACAAATCAGCATTTGCAGACAGTCACTAAGCCACACCATAATCACGTTTGGACTGAGAAATCAAATTGCGAGTCAATTATCTTGTCCTCAATGGAATTGATAACGGCTGCTCTTAAGCAGTAAATTGGCACCGTTTAAATGTAAACACACTGTTTCACACCAAACGTGTTGGCTCTGTGTATCAGCTTTCCATTTTCTGGTCCAAGACGATTAATTCAATGGTGGGCAATGGTGGAGGTGGGAGAGGCGGAGACGCTGCTTGGACTCATTACCATTATCAGTAAATGCCATCACAGAGCAGCGAGGCTGTCGCCGACGTGCTCCGCTCCCAAAAAATGATTTGAATCACAAAAGCGGTGCCATGGCGCCACCACTGAAGACAATATATGTTGTCTTCCAGTGAGTCAAGATGAAAATA
>NC_139627.1:23666602-23751602 GCF_964638095.1 Poromitra crassiceps | reverse complement strand
ATACATTATCCCTTACATATATATATATATATATATATATATATATATATGCTCCCTAGCTCGCCCGCCCTATTGGCATGCGCAGGGCACAATTGCTCAACTTCGCATCACTGATGACATCCCAATGCTCTTATGAATCACTGATGATGTCACAATGCCATCATCCAGTGGGACAAAAATGTAAACAAACAGACAGACAATTAATTAACTACAATTAATCTGCCCTAATTAAAAAATACGGCTCTGTCAGGTCACCCGCACGGGTGCTCTTTACACTTCCTGAAAGTTTCAGCCCGATCGCACGTATAACGGCATAGCTGTGGCCGGCCAAAATAAACAGAGTCCAGATAGATGGTAGATAGATAGATAGCATTTTTATACTTTATTGACAGAGAGAGGTGCAGCAAATTACCTCGGGTCGGATTCAAACCCAGGTTGGGAGAGGCTGCCGCTGCACTGTACAAGTACAGTGCTACCGGGGCACCCGATTCTTTTAGTTTTGATTTTATTTCATAAATATTGGCAGAAAATTATATGTTACTGGGGGGGAAATGGCTGAAACAAGTTTGCTCGGCGGCCAAGACAAGACCCTATTATAAAACCTCCTTGGGCCCTAAGCACAGGACATACTCTTTTCCATGCAACCAAATACAATGCAAACAATATACCAGCTTCACTGGGCTGGCCGCGCCTGTGCCAGGCCAGCCTGGCTGGCTCAGTGGAGCTGGTATTTGCATTTCCATTACAACATGGCTACCAGCTTGAAGATGTGTCTTTAACTGATGCCTTTGGTGGAAAAGCAGCTGCAGCAGCATCAATATGGCCGTGTGACTGTGACTGGCTAAAATAGTGGATAAGAAAGGACACACAAAAAACTAACTGAAATCATTTCCTCTCCTATGCAGTTAGCTATTTCCCAGTAAACACACAGGTCAATGTGGGTTAGGTGGGTTAGTTACATGTATATCCACAATGGCCTACACAAAGTAAACACAAAGTAAACACACAGGTCAATGTGGGTTAGGTGGGTTAGTTACTGTATATCCACAATGGCCTACACAAAGTAAGCACACAGTAAACACACAGGTCAATGTTGGTTAGGTGGGTTAGTTATATCCACAATGGCCTACACAAAGTAAACACACAGGTCAATGTGGGTTAGTTATATCCACAATGGCCTACACAAAGTAAACACACAGTAAACACACAGGTCAATGTGGGTTAGGTGGGTTAGTTATATCCACAATGGCCTACACAAAGTAAACACAAAGTAAACACACATGTCAATGTGGGTTAGGTATATCCACAATGGCCTACTACACTACACAAAGGGACTTATGTGCGCATTTCAACAATGGGGAGTCAGTCAGTTAAAGACAGTATTTTTTGGGGGGTAAATGGAGGATAACATTTCCCAGACTGTAAAACATGGCAGGTATGCATGCTACAGACATAAAATACATGTGCATGGTTGGTCTAAGGCGCAAGAACATGGCGGATAACATGAAATATATTGACATGAAAGCATTTCAATCATGAGAGACCAGAGGGTAAGGTTAATCAGCAAGCTTTATTAAAGTATGGCATGGCGGTAGGATTCATGGCCTGAAGCGGTATGGCATTAATTCTGATGGCGTGGCAGCATGGCAACTGATTCTTTGGCGTAGTGACTCCGTGGCAGGATGCCTCTCTTCTTGAGGTGGGAGGGCATCTGCTCGGAGAACCCCCCCCCGTAGGGGATTCTTCGGGAGTCAATACATTGGTGGTGGACTGGGGAGGTGGGTGGGGTGAAACGCGGCTTCCAGAGAAGGAATTGGATCAGCTTAGTGCAACGGCTAGAGGGCAGGGAACAAGGGCTGTGGTGCGCTCGGCGTGGCTATAAGTACTGTCACGTCATAGCCTCGGTACTGACGACATTAACGCCGTCACCTAGGCAAGTGCGTCACTACTGCACTGACGGCATTAGCGCGTCACTCTGGGATTACTGCACTTGTGTGTCACGCTAGCATTACATGTGATGCTGAGGTCGCTATGTTTCTAGATTACGTGTGGCGTGAGGCAGCGTGTCTGGTCTTCATCTTGAAACTAGGTCGAGACCATCATTTCAATCATGAGAGACCAGAGGGTAAGGTTAATCAGCAAGCTTTATTAAAGTATGGCATGGCGGTAGGATTCATGGCCTGAAGCGGTATGGCATTAATTCTGATGGCGTGGCAGCATGGCAACTGATTCTTTGGCGTAGTGACTCCGTGGCAGGATGCCTCTCTTCTTGAGGTGGGAGGGCATCTGCTCGGAGAACCCCCCAAAAGAGAGAAACGTCGCCGGCCGGTTGGCTCGGCAGCACGGCGACTTACGGCATAATTCGGCGTTGGCATAGTTCGGCATAATTCGGCGTTGGCATAGTTCGGCGTTGAACTCCCCCCCAAACTGACTGACTACAGGCTGCTCGGCACCTGGAACACTTGCGGGCTGCTCGGCACCCAGGGCTGGGGCTGCTGCGCTCCTCACGGGGGCGCACGTTTGCTTCCCTCCGCGCCCCCGAGTGCTCGTGGCCGGGCCCGGAGCGCTCTCCACTTCGTCCCTTGCGCGACTGCGAGTTGCTACTTGTCCTCGTGACTTGGCACCGTTTGCTTTCTTTCCTCGGCCGCGCGCTCTGCCTCCTCTGCGCGCCGGCCCCGCTTGTCTTCCCCTGGCGATGAGGTCCCCCGTCTGAGATGCGTTTGGTGCTGCCGAAGCCTGCTGCCGTCCTCTTGCCTGTTGCAGCCCGTGCCCGGGCGTGGATGGTTCGACGGGCAAGTCCTCGTCGGAGCTGGATGCCTCGAGCTCGAACTGGTACTGCGCTTCGAAGTCTTCGTTTTCACGGCCCGACATGGTGCAGGAGCGAACGGTGAGTGGTCTCGTTAGAGCGGATGGCTGGTATGAATGCGGATGGCTTGATAGCAGGATCTGGAGGAATGGGCAGCTTGAGAGGTGAAACGCGGCTTCCAGAGAAGGAATTGGATCAGCTTAGTGCAACGGCTAGAGGGCAGGGAACAAGGGCTGTGGTGCGCTCGGCGTGGCTATAAGTACTGTCACGTCATAGCCTCGGTACTGACGACATTAACGCCGTCACCTAGGCAAGTGCGTCACTACTGCACTGACGGCATTAGCGCGTCACTCTGGGATTACTGCACTTGTGTGTCACGCTAGCATTACATGTGATGCTGAGGTCGCTATGTTTCTAGATTACGTGTGGCGTGAGGCAGCGTGTCTGGTCTTCATCTTGAAACTAGGTCGAGACCATCATTTACTGTCAATTGCTCTACCAGCGCTCTTCATTCCAATCAAAGCCGACGTAATGTGTCCACTGAGGAGAGGTTCTGCCCGCCTAACCCATTTCCACAAGGCTCAGCTGGTCTAAAGATTATTGCAGCGGGGGTCACATATCATATCAGCTGGTGCTGGTCTAAAGATTATTGCAGCGGGGGTCCGATATCATTTGGGGAATTAGGGTTCTTGTTTTCTTCAACTGCCAAAATGATGAACCCCCCCATCCCTGGCAAAAACAAAAGAGAAGCACAAAACCACTTTGTGGGCGACATAACAAAGTGAAGAGATTCTCTGAAAAATCATTTATATCTTGTTAGCAGTTGAATTTGTCCCCCCCCCCACCATGTCAAATGAGCATTATACTGTCTGAACAGTGTGAGCTACAGTTTATGACAGCAAGCGTTCAATGTGCATCGGTCGGACACCTTTTTTTAATTTGCCATAGACTAGCAGAAATCGCTCATGCGGATCCTAGACTAGCGTGGGTGACAGTAACTGCTGGCGGGACGTTGCACGACGCCACCCAGGTGTAATGTAGCACTGTGTGTGCCTTTCTTTTCAATTTCTTAACAAGCCCAGCAGACATCGGCACTCTGTCTCTCTCAGTCTCATCTCAACAATAGCAAATTCTGCTATGCTAGAGCTATTTCGTAGACACTGTGCTTCCAGGTAAGGCACTGTATGTTATGAAGACATAATAGCATTCTTCACACTTGAAGCATAACTCAGGCCATTTTCGACCTGGACCCTGTTTCCCCATCGTTTTCCATCATACGGATTGATTGTGACCAAAATCTCATCAATTCGCTATAGAGTTGTTTACGTCTTCCTTGCCCGGGTGTGCTGGGGGGTCGCCATTGCAGTCCTTCCTAACAGGCTAAGCCAAGGGACACAAATCAACCCCAAAAGCATCTTTTTCAACACAGTGACTGACTGCTCGCTCTGTAAGGAGACATGTCAGTAAAAAGGTTGAAAATGAAAATGATCTAACGTCAGGTGTTTTTGTCAGTTGTCAGGTCCTGAAAATATTTGTATAGAGGGTGTCTGGGAAGCTGGATTAAGGGTATGTGCGCTGGTCGCTGCACTAGTGCCTCGTCTGGTAGGTTTGGGCGCCTGTTCGGGTGGAGGTGAACTGGGGGGATAGCGTGATCCTCCCACACGCTACGTCCTGATGGTGAAACTCTTGGCTGTCAGGTGAAAAGAAGCAGCTGCCAACTGCACATGTATCGGAGGAAGCATTGTGCTAGTCTACAACCCTCCCCAGATCAGCAGAGGGGGTGGAGCAACGACTGGGACAACAGGGGGAATTGGCCAAGTACAATTGGGGAGAGAATGGGAGAACAATTTAGAAAATTTAGAGTGAACGTCATTGTCACGCAATACATAAGCAAGCTCTATTGGGAAGCAAGCAATTGACCAGATTTTGGTCAGAATCGATCAACAGGATTGAAAATGATGGGAAAATCGCATCCAAAAATGCTCTGCTTTAAATGAGTCAAATGATGAATTCCTCACATTAGTTTGTGAATTATAACAATAAAGATGGAGAGCATCACCCTCGCCTGGTGGTTGATGGCTGGAAATTGCTGGCTGCTGCAATGACATTTCTTAACAAGCCTGTGTTAATACTCCAGCTGAACATGACTTCAACAAATAGCAATTCAATATAGGCTAGTGGCTACCATTCACTTTGATAAATGATCCACTCAACTCCAATAAAGCCTTGGAATTGATATCAAACATCACTGTGATGAAAGGTCCAAACACTCTGATGAATACGTTCTGTGAATTCATTCACTCACTATTAAATGAAGTATTCACTATTTTGAGATATTTTAAAATCATATTATCTACAGGCAGAGACAGAAAATTCAGCTGGTTCCAAGAAATCCTATGATAATAATGACTCGCTTCATCAACAAAGCATGCATTAAAAAGACACTTTATTTTGTTTCAAATTTCCCTTTATAGAGTTCACAATAACACGCAATTATAGCTGAAAACAGCAAAAGCATCTGCCAATGCAGATTCTGATCATAGTGATTACAGAAATCAGAGTACAAGATAAAATCATTTGTTCAACTTAATTTTGCATGAGCCCACACTGAGAAGGCACTTCTGTTGAATGTTGCAAGGCCAACATCATTCTTTCAGAACAAAGCCATTACACCATATTCAACACATAACCTTGTGACATATTCCATCTTAAATGGGACTTCATTCAACAATTAAAGCAGGCAGTACAATGGAAAGAGAGAAATCTCAGCCCAAAATACATAGTGCTCCACAACATTTCCTCTGCACTATAACAGTGCGCTCATTAAAAAGCCATTTTTATTTAACATGTAGATCAGATGCACCCTCTTTTGTCTAGTTATGCTTTAGTTCTCGACTTCTCCGTCTGTTTGTGCGAGTGTACATCAATATTTAATGCCACAAAAGGGCAATCCCATTTTCTCATCCTCTATACCCATCGGTATAAAAACAAGGATGCGGTGCTTAGGCTACCTCTCCAGAGGAAGACAATGAGAGAGGAAAATAAGGATGTGCTTTAAAGCAAGACTGTGCTGTGGAGAAAGTCATTAGGTCAGAGCAGTGTGGCGGATGGTCGGCGAGGGGCCTTTTATAATGAAGAGGCTGCGCTCCACAGGGAGACGCAGCCTGCAGCAGGTGATCACACTGAGGCAGCTATGGAAATGAAGGACTTGGAGGTGCAGGAATGGCCCTCCACTCTCCTGACGGAGGCTGGCCGGCTAGCACACCTTGAGAGGAGGCCTGTTTGATTTGGTCGACGGCGTTTCAACCTGTGACAGAATGTCGCTCGAAATCATATTTCTCGCTGTCTGAAGAATACTGATAATGCTGAGGTGATGGTGCTATATAATATATCAATCACATCCTTCCTCCCCCAATTGTACTTGGCCAATTCCCCCTGACTAGCTGTCCCGGACCCGATCGTTGTAGACTAGCACATGCTTCCTCCGATACATGTGCAGTTGTCGCCAGCCGCTTCTTTTCACCAGACAGCGAGGGGTTTCACCTGGAGGACGTAGCACATGGAAGGATTATTCCCCCCAGTTCCAACCCCCCCAAACAGGTGCCCCGACCGACCAGAGCAAACACCAGTGCAGCGACCAGTCCAGGACACATACCCTTAATCTGGCTTCCCAGCCGCAGACACGGCCAACTGTGCCTGTATGGACATCCGACCACAGGGGCTCGAACCTGCGACCCTCATGTTGGTAGGCACTACCAGGCAGGGAATCTACCGCTGTAATACCACTGTTTGATTTGGTCGACGGCGTTTCAACCTCTGACAGATTGTCGCTCTAAATCATATTTCTTGAGCCTCGCTGTCTGGAAAACTGATAATGCTGAGGTGCTAAACATATTGATCAATCACATCCTAGCATCCCCGCAAAGCCTCCGTCTGGCCATACCGAACAAAGTGAATATTTTGTTCTTTGTTGAATTCGCTGTCTAGAAACTCTCGAGCAGGCTGTACCAATGTCTTTGTGTGAAATTGGACTCAGTGTGAGTTGTGCCAATCTATCTGCATATCATTTAAAGCGCTCCACTCAGGGGTCTGGCCATACGGAGGCTTTGCGGGGATGCTAGGATGTGATTGATCAATATATTAGCACATCGCCTCAGCATTATCGGTGTTTTTCAGACAGCGAGGCTTGAGAAATATGATTCCGAGTGACAATCTGTCAGAGGTTGACACGCCGCCGACCAAATAATAAACAGCCCTCGTCTTCAGGTGCGGCAGCCTGCCAGCTTCTGTCGGGAGAGTAGGGGGACATTTCTGCGTTGGGCGTGGTGGTTAAGATTAAAACCCTCCCATGCTAGAAAGCATATAAAGAGGATTACAGCAACCAAATTAAGCCACAAAACAAAAGCACAACATGCAGTACAAAATACATCCTCCTCCCTCCCTGTACTGCTAGAAAAAAAACAACCGTGAGGAATTGGGCACACAAAATAGTGGGCAGATGCAAATCCCCTCAGAGACTCCCAGGCTGTGAATGAACATCCAAATTTAGGCCTTTGGTAGCGATTTAGACGAGAGGAGTAGCAGCTCCACCGGTTGCTGCAGAAGTGGAATATTCTATATTATTCTCAAACAGCCGTATAACAGGACTTGATTTGTGTCACTCACTGTCTGAGCCACAGAGCCTGACTATGAGTTTGGCACTTTGATAAGCGCCGAACATTCAAGCCCTATTGTACGTCCATGCAGCTGAACTATATTATTAGTGAAGTGAGGATTACATGTTTTTTGTTGCCTCTGTTGTTTTTAGCAATAGACAAAATAAGATAGCAAACATAACTTGATTGTTCAGCATAAAATCAAAAGGTGCTGGATTGCGTTCACACCTATGAAGGGTATGCTCCTTCTGATTAACATTCTGGTTTAGATCCCCCAATTCATCATTTCAGATGGTAGTTTGACATCTGGCCATGTCCAAACAATGTCTGACAAAGTTAGACTTTGGCTAAGACAGACACCACGCTGAGCGAGGCATCCATGGGGATGCTGTAACCGGCCAGATAAGCGGCCGCCTGTTTGAGGAGTGTCTCAGGGAGACAGATGCTGAAGCCGGACCTCAGATAACTGTCAGGGAGCTTGGCATGGTGGCAGCGCAATCGAAAACAGACACAGCCCGCCTGGGAAACCTCTCTGCAGACTTAATTTCTTGAGTGCAACTATATCAAAGGCTTAAGGGAGCTGATATTCCTTGTCTATTATGAATGATGAATCGAGTGCCGAGGTAGTTATGAGTCAGACATGAAAATGTCAGACATGAAAAATGCTGCAGACTGTTAGCTTAGACGGAGGTCAACAGGAGAGTAGCTAAAAATGAATGTTGTCACGTCCAAATTCCAGTGTGTTGCAATTGGATAGGAAAGCCCTTGCAGACACTGTTTTTGTAAGATATACATGGTTTATTTTTTAGAAATGATTTTTTTTAAATGTAGTCACATTTAAGGAACGTGACAAGAAGACATTCTATTCTTGTCAACACAGTTAATGGGCTGGGTTCATGAGATGCATTTCAGGAGAGGTCTCTCATCTCCTAAAATCCCCTTATACCAGGTAATTTCCACCTCTGCATCAGGGGATACAGTGTAGGTGGAAGCATCATGTAGCCAGTTACCTCTGCATCAGAGGATACAGTGTAGGTGGAAGCATCATGTAGCCAGTTACCTCTGCATCAGAGGATACAGTGTAGGTGGAGGCATCATGTAGCCAGTTACCTCTGCATCAGAGGATACAGTGTAGGTGCAAGCGTCATGTAGCCAGTTATCTCTGCATCAGAGGATACAGTGTAGGTGGAAGCATCATGTAGTCAGTTACCTCTGCATCAGAGGATACAGTGTAGGTGGAAGCATCATGTAGCCAGTTACCTCTGCATCAGAGGATACAGTGTAGGTGGAAGCATCATGTAGCCAGTTACCTCTGCATCAGATGATACAGTGTAGGTGGAAGCGTCATGTAGCCAGTTACCTCTGCATCAGATGATACAGTGTAGGTGGAAGCGTCATGTAGCCAGTTACCTCTGCATCAGATGATACAGTGTAGGTGGAAGCGTCATGTAGCCAGTTACCTCTGCATCAGATGATACAGTGTAGGTGGAAGCATCATGTAGCCAGTTACCTCTGCATCAGATGATACAGTGTAGGTGGAAGCGTCATGTAGCCAGTTACCTCGGCATCAGATGATACAGTGTAGGTGGAAGCGTCATGTAGCCAGTTACCTCTGCATCAGATGATACAGTGTAGGTGGAAGCGTCATGTAGCCAGTTACCTCTGCATCAGATGATACAGTGTAGGTGGAGGCATCATGTAGCCAGTTACCTCTGCATCAGATGATACAGTGTAGGTGGAAGCATCATGTAGCCAGTTACCTCTGCATCAGAGGATACAGTGTAGGTGGAGGCGTCATGTAGCCAGTTACCTCTGCATCAGAGGATACAGTGTAGGTGGAGGCGTCATGTAGCCAGTTACCTCTGCATCAGAGGATACAGTGTAGGTGCAAGCGTCATGTAGCCAGTTACCTCTGCATCAGAGGATACAGTGTAGGTGCAAGCGTCATGTAGCCAGTTCTCTGCATCAGATGATACAGTGTAGGTGGAAGCATCATGTAGCCAGTTACCTCTGCATCAGAGGATACAGTGTAGGTGGAAGCATCATGTAGCCAATTACCTCTGCATCAGAGGACACAGTGTAGGCGGAAGCATCATGTAGCCAGTTACCTCTGCATCAGATGATACAGTGTAGGTGGAGGCATCATGTAGCCAGTTACCTCTGCATCAGAGGATACAGTGTAGGTGGAGGCATCATGTAGTCAGTTACCTCTGCATCAGAGGATACAGTGTAGGTGGAGGCATCATGTAGTCAGTTACCTCTGCATCAGAGGATACAGTGTAGGCGGAAGCATCATGTAGTCAGTTACCTCTGCATCAGAGGATACAGTGTAGGTGGAGGCATCATGTAGTCAGTTACCTCTGCATCAGAGGATACAGTGTAGGTGGAGGCATCATGTAGTCAGTTACCTCTGCATCAGAGGATACAGTGTAGGTGGAGGCATCATGTAGTCAGTTACCTCTGCATCAGAGGACACAGTGTAGGCGGAAGCATCATGTAGTCAGTTACCTCTGCATCAGAGGATACAGTGTAGGTGGAGGCATCATGTAGTCAGTTACCTCTGCATCAGATGATACAGTGTAGGCGGAAGCATCATGTAGCCAGTTACCTCTGCATCAGATGATACAGTGTAGGCGGAAGCATCATGTAGCCAGTTACCTCTGCATCAGATGATACAGTGTAGGTGGAAGCATCATGTAGCCAGTTACCTCTGCATCAGATGATACAGTGTAGGTGGAAGCATCATGTAGCCAGTTACCTCTGCATCAGATGATACAGTGTAGGTGGAAGCATCATGTAGCCAGTTACCTCTGCATCAGAGGATACAGTGTAGGCGGAAGCATCATGTAGCCAGTTACCTCTGCATCAGAGGATACAGTGTAGGTGGAAGCATCATGTAGCCAGTTACCTCTGCATCAGATGATACAGTGTAGGTGGAAGCATCATGTAGCCAGTTACCTCTGCATCAGATGATACAGTGTAGGTGGAAGCATCATGTAGCCAGTTACCTCTGCATCAGATGATACAGTGTAGGTGGAGGCATCATGTAGCCAGTTACCTCTGCATCAGATGATACAGTGTAGGCGGAAGCATCATGTAGCCAGTTACCTCTGCATCATGTAGCCAGTTACCTCTGCATCAGAGGATACAGTGTAGGCGGAAGCATCATGTAGTCAGTTACCTCTGCATCAGAGGATACAGTGTAGGTGGAGGCATCATGTAGCCAGTTACCTCTGCATCAGATGATACAGTGTAGGCGGAAGCATCATGTAGCCAGTTACCTCTGCATCATGTAGTCAGTTACCTCTGCATCAGATGATACAGTGTAGGCGGAAGCATCATGTAGCCAGTTACCTCTGCATCAGATGATACAGTGTAGGCGGAAGCATCATGTAGCTAGGGCTGGGTATCGAGTTTCGATACTTACTTGGCACCGAAATGAAAGCATCGATACTAAGGGGTATCGAAACCTCCCTTGTCAATTGATACCAATTTTCGATACCAAAACAAAACAGCGTCATTGAGCCTATAAGCATGCGACAAGCTTGCACACCACGCGCTAATACGGCTGGTGATTGGCTGTCATGTAGAGGCATGGAGAAAACGTTACACCCACTTTAGCCGGTGTGTGTTTGTTGTGAGCCAGGCAGCATGCGGTGCGGAGACAGTTTACAAGAAGTTAGCCACTCAAGCTCGTCCTATCCTGAAGTACCATATGGCGAAGCTGATGATAAGCAGGGAAAGAAACAGAAACAACAAGGACTGGTTTCCACAGACAAGAGAAATAATCGAGAGGTGGGTCAGTTTACCGCAAGTTCTTGTTAATGTTAGCGGTTATCAGATCCATCAGTCTGACAAATCGATGCATCTGGCTGTGAGTTGTAGCTAGCATTAAAGCTAGATTGTTTAATTAATTGGCGCGGTACACACGTGGGCATTGTGTATTTTTAGCAACTCGTTAACTAACGCTGATGTCTTCATGATAGTTTGTTGAATGAAAATGTGATTTACTTTGTGCCATTGAGGACGACGCTATATTGATAAGCTAGTCAGTGAATGCATGAAGTGGAGCTGTCTCATCAGATTTGACAAGAATGACGTTCTGTTGCAGCAGTGAGCATTAAACACTGATCTGCAACGCTAGCGTTAGATGTTTAATTAATTAGCGTTAACGTTATGTGCAAGCAGGCAGTTATCGCCTATTATGTATTTTTAGCAACTCGTTAACAAACGCTGATGTCATGATAGTTTGTTGAATATAAATGGGATTCACTTTGTGCCATTATTGATAGGCTAGTCAATGCTCAACTATTGTCTTCCATGCATGAAGTAGAGCCATCTCATCAGTTTGGACAAGAATAGCGTTCTGTTGCATCGGTGAGCATTAAACACTGATTTGCAACTCTCTGTTTTGCACTGAAAACTATTGTACCTACTAATTTATTTGTTTTACATTTCTTTCCTTTGTAGTACTCCAATATTTTTTGTAGGGACGGCAATAAGTTTAGACAACTTAAAGTTATGTAAAATACAGTAGGATTTATTTTTTTCTGCTGTAAAACTTGGGGGAGGGGGACTAAAGATTTGTATCATAATTGTCAATGTGTAATGCAGTTTTATTTTTGTTAAAATGGATTTTTCTAAAAATTGGTATAGAAAAAAGTATAATTCAGGAACCGAACCGGTATCGAAATCCAAGCATCGAAACGGTATCGATATCGAATTTTTTTTAACGATACCCAGCCCTACATGTAGCCAGTTACCTCTGCATCAGAGGATACAGTGTCGGTGGAAGCATCATGTAGCCAGTTAGTGTCATTTACAATGTCTCATAATAACATTAACACACACGAGCCAGGTCAATTGTGATTGTTGCACAATCTCATAGGTTAATAACAGGGGGCACGGAGTAATTGATCTGAGCCCGAGAATATATGACCAGCACTAAATCTGCCCCCCTGTTTCAGGCTAATGAACCTGTCAATGTTGCATTGAATCCATCTGGTTTCCAGGGTGAAAAAACAAAGCAAAATAAAGAAAATAAGACCACAAAGTAAGTACAGTACCTGCATAAATGTAGCATACCAAATCCTTTGTCAGGTACAACATCAGTCACTATGTTGAGAAATACAACCTTACTGAATCTTTAGCTTTATAAAAATGGTACTTTTCTGATTGTATAGCGAACAGTTGATCATGGGCGTCTTTTCCCGGTAGCAGCGCATCCGGCGTGGTCAGACCTTCCTACAGAGACAATTGGCCGTGTCTGCGGGTGGGAAGCCAGTGCACTAGTGCTTCCTCGGGGGCACCTGTTCGCGTGGGAGGGGAACTGGGGGGAATAGCGAGATTCTCTACGTCCTGCGGTGAAATCCTCACTGTCAGGTGAAAAGAAGCAGCTGGCGACTGCACATCGGAGGAAGCATGTGCTGGTCTATGGCTCTCCCCAGATCGGCAGAGGGGGTGGAGCAATGCCAGGGACAGCAGGGGGAAATGGCCAAGTACAATTGAGGAGAAAAAAATGAAAAACACTTGATAAAAAAAAAGACTATCGTTCATAAGAGGTCACTCTACCACGTTCAGTGAAGCAGTCCGACATAAGAAGGAGCCCTTCTATTTTCCCAAGCCCTCATTAAAATCTGCCTGTCCACCATTGTACCATTCTGGGCCCAGTCTAGGTCCCCACAGCCCCTCACCACCAGGTATAGCCTGGGAGAGAATTGTAATTCACTGATGGAAATGTCTTTTAGACATTCATGAGCTCGTTTCCAAAAAAACTGAACCTTCTAGCATCCCCAAAGGGCATGCACTACTTTACCCAGGGTTAATGAGCTTGCCAACATTAGCTGAATGGGTTACAGTGTATCCAACAATGTTGTATATGGTGTGTGTCTAGTAAAACGCTGCTGCAACAAACCACTGCTCAGTCATGCAATGATCTTGCACCAATGGGAGAGGCTTGTGTCAAAATGTGTGAACTTTATCATTAGGGCAAAATAACCTTTGCCTGTATCGCTCAAAGTAGCCATTTATTTAGCTAGAAACCTTGAAACCATGAAAATGAACTGAACAGAAACAAAACAGAAACTACCTCTAAGTCCTAAAACCGCAAAAACCACAAATGCAAGCCGACAACAGAGTAAACGGTAGGGATGTGAGGTGGCCTAGGTGTGACACCTGTCACTTTATCTTTTTTTTTTTTTTTACTCTCCAGGTTCCCTATTGGTAGTTCCTGACTAATGAGGATGAAGTGAGTCCAAACAGATGCCGTGTCTCTGCTGGGACACATATACCACGGCTTGATTATGAAGAACAGGCAGTCTTTTGCTTCGAGGGTTTGAACAATTAGAGTTTACAATAGTTTGTCAAACATCAGAAATTTTTGACAGGGTGTGGGGGGGCTCCAACTGCTGTTTGCGCATCAGCATAGGAAATTTCAAACTGCTACTTCAAAAGCCGAGGAACACAAACAAGAAAAACACACCTAATCACAGGGGCAACACCCGAGTCACCAAACAATACCATGCAATCTGTAGCTCCAAACAATGCCATTTAATTGCACATCAACATAAATGTCACCTCAACACGGAGGAATGGATCGTGGACGCTTCCATCACTTGACACTAATTGATCGTTTGCTTTGAAAATGGTAGTGTTTTTCATCTCTCTTATCTTTTTTTTCATCTCTCTTATCCACTGAAAATCAACAAATAAAACTGATGTGATGCTCCATTAAAAACGCTGTGTTCCCTTGCTCTGTAGAATTCCATGGCTTGCGTAGTTACGCCTCCAATTTCCTCCATTGAAATACATGAAGAGACCCTTCCCATACCTCCAGATTGGGAAACTCAGCAGCGACAGCTGCTATGAATGCGAATTATGGAACATCCATGGAAGACACGCCCAGCCTAGAGTATTTTCATCCTCATTGCAAGACATCGTTCTTTTGGTGAAGAACCGTACGGACAAACCCTGTCTTTATTTGTCACATGACACCCGTTAAAACACACATGCGGCCAGCCACACACACACACACACACACACACACACTCACGCCAACGGTGGCCGGTGAAATACAGTGAGTCTCTGCTCTTTTTGACCCAGACATGGCATGCCCTTCCTCCGGGGGGCAGCCAGGAGCAGTGGGCAGCTACAGCGTACAGCGCCTGGCGATCATCTTCTGTCGTTGTCGCTGGTCAGGCAGCGATCTTCTTGCATGTTTTATGTTGATGGTTCATATATGGGGAGGAAGCCCCAGGGGAGCACAGGAAGAACATGCAAACTCCACACAGAAAGGCCCTTTTCATGAGATAACCCACCTGGGCACCATAGGCACTTGAGGACGTAGGGGGGGCCACGCCCCCAGCACCGCAGCATCCCAGGTGGGAATTAAACCCAGGACCTGCTTACTGTGAAGTGATAGCGCTACCACTGTGCTACCGTGCCCCAGCTTTTGGGTACAGAATGGTAGGGTTGGGTACCAAAACCTGGTACCATTATGGTACCGGACCGGTACCTTTACAACCGATACTTACGGGACCGAATTGCAACACAGATTTAGGTGCCTCATTTTGGTGCCATGCCCGAGTTGCTGAGTGAAATATGCATCCTCCGGTCAGCTTTAAATTTAAAAAGTATCGGTTGAGGAACCATTTAGGGCCCAGTATTGTTTTAGACCGGGTTCCAAAAAAGATATACAAAATGACACCCCATCCCTACAGAGAGGACAAGCTTGACATGGCCTCCAACCTCTTTTTTGAGTGTGGAAAGGGTCTATTGCCTTAGGTCGGGACGAAAGAGTGTACAAAAAGAAGAGCGCGATGTGAGTCAGTTGATCTACTAATGCACTAGGTCCCTGGCCAAAGGCACCCCAGCCTCCATTCCGACCTGATCGGTTTACATGAAAAGATGTCTTACACAGCTCACTTACAAAGTGTCAACTGGGCCAAGTGAGGCGGGAAATTACCAGATTGCCACATCGTGCTTTCGCACCAATCAATGGGAAGACTAATGAAATGAGGGCTGGAGTGCGCCCTGCCTACAACAACCTCCTCTACCTCGGCAAAACAAGCTCTTCATGATGTTGTCATGCTTTGTATTCACTGCTCATGACGTCATCTAATGGTGAATGTGATGGGTGCTAACGCGCTGCCAATAATCCAACAGTATCCCGGTGTGACCTGCTGATTCACTGCCATTGATCGCCCGCCGCCCACTGAACTAGGTTCAATTTCTGCCTAATGTATAGCTCACCACAGACATATTCACCGATTTTCACACACACAAACACACCACATTTACATGTGTGCGCACACAAAGAGACTATTCATAGTCTACTGTATATTGTCCATTATAAAATGGCTCTCTCAAATCAAGCAATCTGATTGGTTCACAGCCATTGTATAATTCCAGTAACCGAGTTCAATAACCCATGGCCATGGGTTATTGGTTGCCATGGCAACTCTCTTACTAAAAGGCAGCGCTGCGCTCGAGCCAAACAGCTTTCTCCTGATCTGCTGTATGGAGGGTCACTAGTCCTTACAATGAGTCATTATGGACGCATGATGGTGCAACTCTCTTACTAAAAGTACCTCAAAAACAAAATGGCGGAGACAGCTTTCAGATCCTTGTGAATCGATCTTCGCTTACAACTTTACTAATACTTCGCAGAAAATGATGTTTTGTACAAGAATAGACGCGGGCTAATGTCTTAACCCCTCTCTCGCGCGCCCTCACTCTTAACCCCGCATTTCTAAATAAGACGTAACGTTACTTGGTGTCGGCATATGGCTCTGGTGTGGGGCTTTGCAAAAGCTCTCAGCAAGCGCCAGGATTGGCCAATGTCGACTTCAGTCTCCAGAACGATCCAATCAAATCACCCGCACGTCTATCTTCTTGCTAGAGGTCCCGCCTTACAGTAGTGTTTCAACTGACTCTATCAGAATAAAATGCCAGTCGGACTTATAGTATTATTATTATTATATTATTATACTTGGAAACCGTTTTATAAAAGCAATATAGCACTCGAGCTGCGTGGTGTTGTGGAATATATCCCGCTGATAAGCTGTTATCCCACTCGGCCTGCGGCCTCGTGGGATAACAGCTTATCAGCAGGATATATTCACCACAACACACTTGCTCTCGTGATATATTGCTTAATTATAAATTATCCGTGATATAATGTCGATTCAGAAGCAACATTTTTGATAATGGTTTGTTTATTCATTTATGACTTCCAATATGTAGCTTACGTTTTTAACCCTAGCCAGCATGGGTAACCATATAGAATGCATTATGTCACATCAAAGGCAAATTATGCTTTTCATTTTTTTTAATAGGTATCTTGAGTAATTATAGAGACCCTCAAGACTTCTTTGTTGTTTTTCATCACTATTTTTTATATTATAATACAAATTTCACTGATAACATAACAAAAACATAGTTGACATGGTTGAAAACTCCCCCATATTCCCCCCCCCCATACCCATACATTCTTGCAATGTTACATGAAGAAGAAGAAAATAACATTTAGAAGACAACATGGGTCCGCTGCTGTAATTGTGTAAAGAATCTGGCTTAAATTTCCATTTCATTTTATGGACTAAAGCTGGCAGAAGCTCTTTGTTTTGGTTTGTACATTGGCACAGTCCCTCCTGTCCCATTTGGCTCCCAGAGAGTTCATGACTTTAGTTTTGATCAACTTTGCAAAATACGAGTTTTCTCATTCACGGTGATGGATTACCTTTATCTTTACTGATTTAGAAGGTGTTGTTTTATGGGGTTTGGAACTGAATGGGAGTGAATGAGCTTGAGCGTGCATCCTGCAAAAACAGTCTGAAATCTGAAATACCCTTAATGGAGCATTAGATGAAAAATGTATAAAAACAAGAGTACCCCTCTTGGCACTTATCTTCAGCTTTGTTCCCCCTGGCTTGGGCGGGTGTCCATACCGGCACAATTGGCCGTGTCTGCGGCTGGCGGGAACCCGGATTAAGGGAATGTGTCCTGGTCACTGCACTAGCGCCTCCTCTGGTCGGTCGGGGCGGCACCTCCTCTGGCTAGTCGGGGCGTCTGTTCTGGGGGGAGAGGAACTGGGGGGACTAGTGTGATCCTCCCACGCGCTACGTCCTCCCGGTGAAACTCCTCGCTGTCAGGTGAAAAGAAGCGGCTGGCGAACACACATGTATCGGAGAAAGCATGTGCTAGTCTACAACTTTCCCCACATCGGCAGAGGGGGTGGAGCAACAACCGGGACAGCTTGGCAGGGGGAATTAGTGAAGTACAATTGTGGAGAAAACGGAGTGGGGGGGGGTGGGGACAATCATCATAATCCACTTCTTGATATTAAATGTCAGTGAGTCTCGAGGGTGTTTTATTTCTCGGGGGGGTTCCTGCTTGGCGAGGGCTGTTTGAGGAGCGAGTGGCCCTTATCAGGCGTCGAGCACTGAGAGATACCTGTGACAGCCCACATGTTGGAGCGCCCAAGTGCTTAATCTCTGCTCCCTTCCACCGTGCAGCGAGGCACATCACCAAAGCAGGAGGAGAGTGACTGCACGCATTCCAAATCAGGCGCCACAGAGACAGAGAGCGAGAGAGAGAGACAGAGACAGAGACAGAGAGAGACAGAGAGAGAGGGAATGGAAGGGGAAGAGAACGCGAGTAGCGAGAAACTCTGAGAGCGACGCTGTAATCGTATCAAAGACGTCTACAAACAAACGTGGCTGAACGGTGATTGATGCGAGCGCGGTTAATAGGACTCCCGATCTAACACCGGGGCGAGGAGGGAGGGTGGCGCCGGGGATCAGAGATCAATAGCGGCTCGGAAGCATGTTAGGGAATCATAGTGAATCAGATTGATGACAGCTGCTGGTGATGTATTTGGCAATCTAATTTGAACACAAAGTAACTCGGTGATAGTGCCGCTGCCGCAAAACCGAAGCCAACCCTCCGGGGCCCACGCCGTCAGCAGCTGCTGTTGAGAGGGAATTGTGCACAGCTGGAGGTGTCGGGGGGCAGCGGGAGGGGGAGGATTTTTACTTTTGATTTTCAATTCATGCACTATGCCATGAAAGTGCACTGAATTATTCATCCGTAGTGGGCAATCTCACTAATATTTTAGGTCCAAAAAACAGTGTTTCAAATTAACTTTTTTTTACCACCCACTCATATTTTCTTTTATCAGCCACCATTTTGTAATCACACTTTTGTGTGGACCTAACTTTTGTGTCATGTTTGTCTTTAGCAGATCAGCTGATTATGTATGCCTCCACCAACAAGTCACAGTCAACTGTCATACAAGCACAAATATCTTGAAGCCCAGGGCACAGTGGTACTTTAGGTAATGTTTGGGGGTACCTCAACAACACGGCTAATCATTTTCAACATGGAAAATGGTCCTACCCCTACCCCCTAAAACACTCACATGCCCCTTGCCACTCCCCCTACCCACCCTTCAAACCCCAGCTTTGTATGACCTTCCTATCCCTAGCTATGACCAATTTTCCCCTTGCCTTGCCCCCTTAATGATAACGCACCCTCCCACCACCCACATGCATCCCCCTCGCTAGTGTCCTCTAGAGTCTGGAGAGAGAGAGTGGCATCAGCGGAGGACCAAAATGCGATATTTTGGACAGCCAGGAATGGGTCTCGCGCTACTTTTGCATGCTAAAATAAAGCTGATATTGTACAATTTGATTCAAGAAAAAAAAAACTTCAAAGTACAACACAAACTGTCCATTTTGCTGCAACTCGACAGTGGTGCTTAATCCAGAACCTTACTTCTTGAGAGTAAAAAACTGATCCGTTGGAATGAATGGAGATGTCGCAACTCTTCTTACACGGCTCTGCCCCTCGCCACTCCCTCTAGCCACCCCTCCAACCCTGACGCTCTATGACCTTTCTATCCCTAGCTACAGCCCCTTTTCCCCAGCCCCACCCCTTCCTTGACCTCCCACCTCCTCCCACCACCCAAATCCCCCGAGCCACTCCCTCTAGCCACCCCTCGAACCCCGACTCTCTACCACCTTCCTATACCTAGCTATGGCCTCTTTTACCTAAGCCCGCCCCCTTCCTTGATGGAATGGTCACAGTGCAATCACAGTGACCTTGAACTTGGACCTTTCACCACCTAAATCTAATCAGTTCCTCCTTGAGTCCAAGTGGATGTCGACTCTTGTCGAGCCAAATTTGAAGAATTTCACTCAACGCGTTCCTGAGATATCGCGTTAAGGAGCATGGAATGGACGGTCGTGAGGTCACACTGTGATGTTCCTGAGTTATTAATGTTAGTTGTTAATGAACATCCGATGGACAGAAGGACAGACAACCCGAATACATACTGCCTCCGGTGTGAGGCATAAGAATGATTTAAAAACTAGTCATAGTGATGTAATGTAACTGGAAGTCAACCAGCCGAGCGGATGTGAGCGGATATTGATCAGTGACGGTGACAAATCACTTTGCATAATGACGGCGACAAACTTGGTCGATAGAGTGCCGCAGGGATGATGTATTTTTGTAGGCTTACCCAGAAATCCCTGCCATGCTGGTTCGTAGGGGGAAAAGGCAATGGGTTACACACACATATTTGACCTCCATGTCAAATTTCAGCAAAAACTGTGGCCTAAAGACTGGTGAACTGAACTTTTTGTGGACCAACCAACCAACCAACAGTGACTTATAGAGCTGCTGACTGCAGCTAAAAATGTCCAGAAAACAATCAATTGCACCAAAGATGGATCTATCCTAACAGATCATCTTAGTGTATCAGAGGTCCCGCCCCCTCAAAACAGCGCATAGTTAATGAGGGGAGAGACAGAGCGGATAGACTCAGTCCCACCGAGGCTGGATTTGATTTTTTTTTGCAACAGAATTCATAACCTTGTTTTAAAGACCCACGAGACGATATTTTAAACAGCTAAAAATAGCATAAAATGGGACCTTTAAATAAATAATTCAGGGTTGGATTGGGGCGGGCCTTTTTTTTCATGCGTGTAAAAAAGCACAATGTTTTATGCTCCTGGCTTTCTCCTGTGACAGAGAAGGAGAGGTGGCTAACTAGCCACAATGGCTGCTGCTAGGTGGATCAAATTCACAGGCCACTTCACAGATTCACAGGCATTTGGCCGATGGCCTGTGCTAATTTCGAAGCCTGCCAAAAAGCCTCCCTCAGTGCGCTGTCAGCCTCGGACATATACTGCGACCGACGGCTTCGGCTTCATATTGAAAGGATCAGACCGATATATTCACAGCGTGGTCCAAGAATTCTGGGCAGCTGGCAACAAAATAGGCACAGATTTGATGTAGCCAATCATTGCTTTGCACGAGGGAGTGGAACTGATGCCAGTAATTCCCTCTTTCCACCTATTCTCAGGACTGGTCTATAGGGAGCCTTGCCAGGGAAGGCAGACACAACATGGACAGACACTCATTTTCCAAAAGCACAAATGGTGTGCAAGGGTGTGTGTGGTTGTGTGTGTATAGTGTGTACTGCATTCCTTAATATATCTTATGTAGGCTAAATACCATGCACTTCTCTGCATCTTTGCTAAACACCTCCAACTCCTATGTGTCTATATTATGGTTAATAGCTGCAATATAGTGCAACTCTTTAAAGGCAATGGCTTGTGAGTATGACTGAAAAACAAATCAGGCCAAGAAGGAAATATCTGAGGTTGGGTGCATATAAGCGTTTTATGTTTGAACCTATAAAGAAAAATTATAGACTATTACAGAGCCGTGCATTAAAATGAATCACTGGGACAGCTCGATATGTCTCTGTTGCCCGGTGCAGCCATTTCTCTTTCAGGAAGGACACAGCAGCACCAACTGGCCTTGGGTTTGTCTGCTGAAAGAGGCTGGTTGGGAGTTGGATGAATCCCTCCCCTGTTCTGCTTTTCTGGGCCGCGGGCTGTATGATGGGGCTCTGAGTCCTTGGCCCGGGCCAGGTGGCAGCTGGGAGAGAGAGTCCCCAGCCAGGCGTCGGCTGCCCCTCGCTCCGGCCCTCAGCCCCCGCGAGGGGCGCGACACCACCGCCTCCGACCCGCGGCGCCGGGCACGGTCCGACCCCGCGGACTAGTCACGGTCTGCCAGCGTGCCTGTCTGAGCATCTGTCTTTTGACCACGGCTGGCCACAGTTAACTATTATGACGATGACTATTATGTGCCATCCTTCAATAAATCATTTTATAGCTGCTCGAGGTGAGATTTTTCTGTAAATACACCCGTGTTCGCTTACATCACAATGTCGGGCTGTGACAGAGGAGAGTGTCCCATTCCTGATACTGTCATTTAGACACTGTATCTGCTGTAAATTCACTCTCTGTAGTCCTGTCACGATAACTACTGTTTGTTGGTCGATATATTGTCGCAGAAATATTTGCGATAAACATCATTTGAAGATTTTTTTTGGCCATTGATATAATGATGATATAATAGCATAATAATGCAAGTACACCCTTTTCATTCAGTTCATTGGGAATTCTCACTTAAATCAGCATTTTCATGCTCATTCCAAACAAACAGCTATAAAAAATAAAAAAAAGACGGTTCGCATGTAACATGTTATCCTCCCCTGGTTCACTCTGTGTTTGTGTGTGTGTGTGTGTGTGTGTGTGTGTGTGTGTGTGTGTGTGTGTGTGTGTGTGTGTGTGTGTGTGTGTGTGTGTGTGTGTGTGCGTGCGTGTGTGTGTGTGTTTGAGCAGACAAGAGGACAGAAGCAGTGCAACCAGAAATGACAGCAAAACATGTCTCAGCATAGCCTTTTCTTATGTCAACAAACATGCAAAAACAATGGGCAATTATTGAGGTCAGAAAAATGATTGGGGTCATGTTCATATATAGACGGTTCTAACTTGACAACAAAAACATTCTAAATTGAACCCCCGCTCACTTCCTGTTGCAGTGTTTGCTATGGACATAAACGGGAAAAAAAACATTCAAGTGCAGGACTGACCATTCCGTGAAAACCGTCTATACAGCTGAGCGGCGAAAACAAAAGTAACGATGTCGAGTGAATATTTCTGCAGTTTGCCGAATGCTGAGAAAAAGGAAGTGCTGTGGGGTTGCGCTCTGGTGAAAACCGTCTATAGACCGTGGCGGGTTTCCACCAGCTGCAACCCCACAGCACTTCCTTTTTCTCAGCTTCTTCTTCTGTGTTTTATGGCGGTTGACATCCTTAAATGTTGCATTACCGCCACCTACTGAATTTTATCAGCTTCATAGTGCTAACTATTTACAGTGTCCACTTTCTCAGCTGTTCAGGGGGAAACACTGACATACTTCTATTTATATATATTCTTTTTTTTGCTATTTAAATGTTTAAATGTAAAGATTGGCCAATGCATGCAATGACATACTGATAGTCAGCTTACTCTGTAACATGTAGCCTCTCAACCTGTCTTTCCGACAGGGGTGGATGTTATGGCAACTATCAACAACAACAACTACTACTACTAACTACTACAAGACAAAAAGACAGAGATAGGCCTCGTTGTTACTATGTGTGTTGGAGACACGGCCTAACGTTAACATTTAATATGAGCCGAAGCCTGCGCGCAGCTATGTATACAGGAAGTAGACCGAATATTCTTCTTCTTCTCTGGGGTTTTGTAAACCGGATATTCAGGTGGGTTGTGACCGTTTGTTATTGTTGTCAAGTTAAAACCGTCTTTATCTTACGATAAGTAGATTAATTGATTATTGTGACAGGCCTAGGTCTCTGTATGGACAATTATGAAATCCTCTCTCCCCTAGGAAGAGATTAATCTACAGCCAATTTAAAGTTGTAATCCACAAGATACTTGATACGCTGCACCTTACTTTGCCCTGGGGTTACCATCTCATCAGTTTCACATTTTGAAGTGTGTATGCCTGCAGGTTTGGCTGGACTGGCCCAGCCTTCACTAAGGTCACCAAGTCCTGTATTTTTGTGGATGCCCCAATATGTCACTTTTTTCCCACCTTAACATAAAAATAAAATGTCTAAAATGACTTCTAGTCGGGACAATGGTGCCTCTATCTAACATTTCCAAAGGCCTGTTTCCTGCACCAGGTCCAATCGCAGTTACCTGGATGTAACTGCAGCTCCTTCATATTAAAAGCTTTCCACTGACAAACTAAGGGGACACTTTCATTGTGAAGAACGTACAGTATAGGACGTGAAATGTTCAAATTGGGGATATGTGGAGCTATTTTTTCCGTTCAGTTATCAAAACTGCAGAAAGGTTAGCAAACTAGAGAGTATACAAGCAGAAAGAGTAAAATAAGGCTGATATCGGCACATACAAACAGGGAAGTGTTGATTATATTTCATATACATTCTTAGTATTTGAAGCCAACTTTATAACAGCTTTAACAGAGATGATACTGACAGTCACCACCACAATATTATTTTGTCTCCATCTTTGTTGAGTGCTAGTAAACACTCATTGCTATGGTGTCACTAGAAATCACCTGACAATTGAAGGTGTGTCCAGTGTGACGTCTCTTTTCCACCAGAGATCACCTGACAATTGAACGTGTGTCCAGTGTGACATCTCTTTTCACCAGAGATCACCTGACAATTGAACGTGTGTCCAGTGTGACATCTCTTTTCACCAGAGATCACCTGACAATTGAACGTGTGTCCAGTGTGACGTCTCTTTTGACTAGAGATCACCTGACAATTGAACGTGTGTCCAGTGTCACGTCTCTTTTCACCAGAGATCACCTGACAATTGAACGTGTGTCCAGTGTGACGTCTCTTTTGACTAGAGATCACCTGACAATTGAACGTGTGTCCAGTGTGACGTCTCTTTTCACCAGAGATCACCTGACAATTGAAGGTGTGTCCAGTGTGACGTCTCTTTTGACTAGAGATCACCTGACAATTGAACGTGTGTCCAGTGTCACGTCTCTTTTCACCAGAGATCACCTGACAATTGAACGTGTGTCCAGTGTGACGTCTCTTTTCACCAGAGATCACCTGACAATTGAACGTGTGTCCAGTGTCACGTCTCTTTTCACCAGAGATCACCTGACAATTGAACGTGTGTCCAGTGTGACGTCTCTTTTCACCAGAGATCACCTGACAATTGAACGTGTGTCCAGTGTCACGTCTCTTTTCACCAGAGATCACCTGACAATTGAACGTGTGTCCA
Source organism: Poromitra crassiceps (assembly GCF_964638095.1). NCBI lineage: Eukaryota > Metazoa > Chordata > Actinopteri > Beryciformes > Melamphaidae > Poromitra > Poromitra crassiceps. The sequence continues at coordinate 23,727,006 of NC_139627.1, read as the reverse complement.
GTGTGACGTCTCTTTTGACTAGAGATCACCTGACAATTGAACGTGTGTCCAGTGTCACATCTCTTTTCACCAGAGATCACCTGACAATTGAAGGTGTGTCCAGTGTGACGTCTCTTTTCACTAGAGATTAGGGCTGGCACGCTGCCGCGCACCCCCCCCCCCCCCCCCCCCACCTCGTTTCATTTAACGTTTAACGTTAGTGTATGAGAACGCCTGACACAGACAGGCATCATCATGGCAATCACAAGTGAGCTTCCTCATCCCTTGTCGCCGCTGTAAAGTCTCTCTGAAGGCTGTGGCTAGTGGCTACTAAAGACAAACTTATTTCAACACCTCTGAAAAAGCACAGGAATGCGAGCAGCGTGTTGCGGGCTGCACAAGATAACGAGAGCCACAACACACACACCACGCGCACACGTTTCACGAACACATTATCACCGGACGGTGAAATGTTGCCTTGGACACATAACAACAAAACACGTGGGGCCACCGAGTAGCTTAACGTAGCATCAACGTTATGTTTTCAGACTCACCTGGTCTGGTCTGTACCCGTGTCAAGTGACTACGTTAGCAAGCAATGGCCAGGAAGTTAGGCACAGTGCCACCTAAAACAGGAAGTTGGGTTGTTCTGCCTTCAGAGTAAAAGCATAAATTGTGTCACTTATGAGAAAAAAATATTTTTTGAGCTGTGCAGGGCAACAAATGGTTAGAGAAGTATAATAGTATTAAAAAATCAAATCCAAAATATAATTTTGAGAGAAAAAATCTGATATATATATATTTTTGCCAGCCCTACTAGAGATCACCTGACAATTGAAGGTGTGTCCAGTGTCACGTCTCTTTTCACCAGAGATCACCTGACAATTGAACGTGTGTCCAGTGTGACGTCTCTTTTCACCAGAGATCACCTGACAAATTCAGGTGTGTCCAGTGTGACGTCTCTTTTCACTAGAAATCACCTGACAATTGAACGTGTGTCCAGTGTCACGTCTCTTTTCACCAGAGATCACCTGACAATTAAACATGTGTCCAGTGTCACATCTCTTTTCACTAGAGATCACCTGACAATTGAACGTGTGTCCAGTGTCACGTCTCTTTTCACTATATTTTTGTTTCTTTTATTTGTCTGTTCAGCCATGGTGGCTATCGTTGCTCATGCTAACTATCCAGTTCTTCTGCTATTTTTCCCCCCCAAACAAACTGAGAATGTTAAAAGCATCACTTCCCATACGCTAGAGGATTTTTCCCAAGAAACACCTACTAGACAACAGCAAATGTAAAAGGTTAATCAAATTATATTCTGATATCACTATTGTGTTAAATCAGTCAGCAAAACAGAGACGCTTATTTATTTGTAATTGTTGTAGATCAAAATAGAAAAGTTTAACCATCCACACTAGAAGAAGACATCCAGGTATGAATGTGTGTGTGAATGTGAACAGGGCACTCCTGAAAAAGAGAGCATTGCTCTCAGTGAGACTCCCCCTGTATAAATAAAGGTTAAAAAAAAAAAAAAAAACATTTTAGAAGCCAGGAATGTGCATTTTACTGCCGACACATTACATGGCTTCTCAAAATGATTTGAGGCTGCCAGTGTGTGAAGGTGCCTAGTGCCGCTTTAAATCTAATTTTTCTCATGTAAAAACAGATGCATTTATCTAAATCACTGTCTCAACAAACACAGTATGTGTCCTGCTTGTGATTATGATGCATTTACAAAAGGTAGCTGGTAGCCTCCATTTTGGACAATGCAAAAGTCTTTTCTACAGCATGTCCTCAATGATGATACATACCATAGATATTACTACTATAGATGGGTCCCCGCAGGCTCCGCCAATTCTAACAAATGGTAGCAGCAAGTCTCCTAAATGGGCGTGGTCAACCATTGCCTCAGACCAAGCCCCCAGGAATAGCGCTGGGCTGTGAAGCCATTTGAACATGGTGGCGAAGCTCTGTATTGCATTGTCACGTGATGCCATGCAGCCCAGAAAGGAAAATTCCCATCCACTTGCATGGGGACCCCGGCAGCTGTTAAACCCAGGGGAATTTTTTCCGGGTGTTACTCAAAGTATAAAACGACTCTTTTAATTATAAAAAAAAAAATGATGGGGCATTTTTTCTTCAGAAGCCACTAAGAGCCGTATACGAGTGTATTTTCTTCTTTTAATACATCCATGGGTGGGAGGGGTGGGAGACGTCATGGAATACGTCATGGCACACATGCGCACTTCGCCTTAGGCCGCATGGTCAGGAAGTAAATCCAGGAAGAAAACCCCCCCATGATGACTTCATGCGCCAGTGAGCAGCCTTCGTCCGAATGCATGGGTGGGCGTGGCTCATCCCCTATCCAGTTCTTTTAATACATCCATGACTCAGACCTGCCGAAAGTCTCCTAAGTGGGCGTGTCGGTGGAAAACCATGGGCAAAACCCACGTGACAAAATGACAGGAAGTGAGTCTTGCTTGAATCCCATCATCTTTGATGATACTTCATTTTTGGACTGACATGTTCAAACATTCTCAGAGTTTACCACAATTTACCACATTGTCACTATGCAAACCAGATACAAAACACAAATCTAATTTGGCTCAGCAGTCATAAAGCAAACTAATTGCTAATGCTTTGTTTGCACAGTATGGCTCATGACACTATTAAGGACAGCGTGGTTTAATGACTTTCTGCCTGACTTCGCTGACTTTCAGTGTGCGGCAAAAGATAGTGAGTGAGATTTATTTTTTCTTTCATTAGAGAATGAAAGGAAAAAAAACTACCTCCACCAAACTGATTTAGGTCAACTAACATAACAGCAAACAAACAAGCAGAAAATCAATCAGCGGAGCTCAGCCCTGCTTCTGGCACTGTCGTTCTTGCAAGGATAGACAACGAAGATCAGAGAACAGGAGATTAGCCACTCAAGTGTAAAGTTAAGCTACTGCACACAGTGGAGTTAATGCTGGACAGTTTTCAGCTGATAAGAATGTTATTGTACTGTAATGTTTAATGAAGCACACTACTGTATCTGCTAAACTTTAATTGCCTTAAAAAATGGTGGTGAATCTGTGAAGAAGTGATGGTGAGCCAAACCATGTGTCATGTACATTATTAGTAGTAGCGGTAGTAGTAGTAGTAGTATAGGTACAGTGGAATGGTTATAGTGATCAACCACTTATACTGATCAAAAAGCTTTGTCCCGAATCATTCCTATACAACTGCTGTTTAAATAATTCGCTTATAGTGACCACCTCTACATTAATTTTATTATTTTTTACTTACAAACTGCCAAAAAATTTGCCAACGAGATATACAGCAGCGATACTCTGTGCATGTCTGTCTGTATACATGTATGGAGAGATAGCGGCATCTCTGCCTGCCTGTCAGTCTGTGGAGAGATGGCGGCATCTCTGTCTATGCGAGACCGCTGTGTTTTAAACAGCTGGAGGCCTAACTTACTGTATGTATTTTTAAAGTCAATAACATTCAGTAGGCTAAATTAGTAGCAAAGATGATGGGATTCAAGCAAGACGGCCCAACTTCAACTCACTTCCTGTCATTTTGTCACGTTTTGGCCATGGTTTTCCACGGACACGCCCACTTGAGCTGCGTTCACACCGACCTATTAAAGTTTTTCGCTGGCATCGAGTTTACATACAAAGTCAATGCAAACGAGCGATTGAGCGTATATTCGACCAGGAGAAAAATCGCTGGGCGTCCGAGCGACAGAGACAGAGCGATAGGGAGAAAATACGCTCGTCGCCCGAGATGAAATATCCCAACTCGAAATGCCAGCGAAAATACGCTGGCATCAGTCGCTCGCTGTTCAACGCTGATTGGCTGCCGTGTGAGAGTGAGTCAAGGATCACACTGGCTTGGAACAAACCGCTGGTTTATTGTGTGGCAACAAAACACATTGACAGGCTGACAGCTGACATGAAGTGAAGTCTGTACTACCGGTATGGAGCTCGCATTAGGAGCACGCTGATAGGCTTAGCTTGTAAACATCTCGCCTCGGCTCGTAGTGGACAAACATCATGACATTGCGTAAAGTTATAGCCCCCCCATGTCCGTCAATTCGTGTGCCTGTTGATGAGCGATTTAAACAGAGCGACAGAGTGATTCCAAAGGGTTGAATCAAGCGACAGAGCGAAAAATAAATATCTCGGTGTGAACACATCTTTAGGAGACTTTCGGCAGGTTTGAGTCAATGGTTGACCACGCCCATTTAGGAGACTTGCTGCTACCATTTGTTAGAATTGGCGGAGCCTGCGGTGACCCATCTATAGTAATATAATATCTATGGTAGTAGTAGTAGTAGTAGTAGTAGTATTATCATCATCTTTGGTATTACTTTTTTGGGTAAAAACTATTTATAGAGCAGTTTTATGCGCTTCACATGACAAGTGACAACAGACAAGAAAACATCCCCCCCCCCCAACCAGCTAAGATGGAATAAACAGATGATAGAATAACAATAAGAGAAATATGACATTAATCGAAGCAACAAAATAAAATGAAAATAAAGTAAATGCCAGTTTCTTGGTTTTCAGGAGTGATTTAAAAGACGACGAGAAGCTATGATGAGCTGCTGCCTGAGAACAGAGACTCGCCTTTGTTTTCAGCCTGGATTTTGGTGCTAGGTGTCTGGACTAGGTGCTAGTCCAGCACGAGCCACACAGATGAACCCCTAAAACAGGGCTAATATGGTCACGCCTCTTAGATTTAGTTCAAAGCCTTGCTGCTCCAGGCCAGAGGGAGAGAATTATGACTGAGATGAGAATCGCAGTCCAAATGAGATGTAATTTTTTTTTTTTGCATCATTTACATGTCAAGGAAAGTATAAGCACAAGTATAAGAGGTTTTTGACTGGCCGTGACTCAACTACAGTTTCTGCCTGGATCATTAAGCTCTCTCTCTCTCTCTCTCTATTTGGCCAGTGTTCAATATGACTATTCCCAGGACAACGCAGCCGCATGAGCAACTCCACGCTACCTCTGTATTTTGGCGACCATTTGAAGCATTTACTGTGGGGCATGAAGGGCAACCATACAAAAAGCCAAACAGAAGAAATACCCGCCCCATTTCCGGGAGAATGTCTTGGCGTTCCGGTCTGGAAAGAGAAGAAGGAACAGTTCCGCTCCACAGGGGGGAGGGGTGGGGCCATTCACCCTTTCAAACTGACAGGCAGACTTTTAGCCCATGACCCAGACACGTGCACGCGTGTGTGCACACACACACACACACACGCACGCACGCATGTGCACACACACACACACACACACACACACACACACACACACACACACCATGGGGCACTGCCAAAAAGATCTCTGCTCAACTCAGTCTTCACATTGCACACACAGCCAGCCCCATATTAACTTTAACCTTACAGTCTTCTTGGACAAGCCAGGGCTCAATATATTTGTTGTGCCACAGATGATTTCTTTCCTGAGGTTGGACTTCTGTTCCATCGTCCAGTAGGCTGCAATGCTTTTTGCTCCACCAACTAAGGCACCAGCTAAGAGTTAAGCTGGCCATGTGAGTGCAGCCCTCACTTTAAATCAGTCTTATATTTCATTTCATGATGCATTCTATCTTATCCATCAAACGCTAATGACCTCATACTCAACTCGACTTGCGGGGCGAGTGGTTTATCCCACCATTGCTCTTATTTTCATTAGCATATTTGGCAATAAAACAGTTATCCTTTACCTCATTAATAATTTAACTGCACTTTTTATTTTCTCCAGCAGCCATTTTAGTATATGGCTGAGCCCAGCACTTTGATTCAACTCCTCCAATAGAGGGCCTTTTCCGAGGAAAGTCTCATTGACTCATTAATAGCATTCCCGATTCCATGAGATTTCATAAAAATCTAATATCAAACCACATGCCGCCCGAATAATGAAGTCAAACCAGAGGATCAACACAAACAGATCATGCGGGTCGAACGAGTGGCTCCTCCTCAAATCAATGCCGCCGAGTCCATTTACAGCCAACAGCTTTCACAAGCCGGGGCCAATCCATCGCTGATTCAATTGTATCCCATTAAGCGTGTGCGAGGTGATACTAAACGTGACACAATCAAAATCCAATGGCTTCATCGTTCAATAATTGCCTTCTGCAGGAGCCGGCCCCACCGCCACACCACATAATGAAACATGTGGGAGCACCTGGTCGCCCACTGCCTCCTGTAGCTGCAGGCGTCTGGCCTGAGATAGATGTAAGAGTCCACTGACAGCAGCAACACTGCATCGACATGAGCGGAGAGATGTGTCAGCCGTTCCAACATCTTTTCATAGCTCATGAAAGACCCGATGCAATCAAACAGAAATGCTGTCTCAGCAGCCAATCGCTCGCCTCGGAAAAACCTCAATCTGGAAAAAGAGACTCGTTTGTTAACCTTTGGGACCGGGAATAAAAAGCATGAAGTTTCAAGCACCTTTAGGTAGAACTGCAATGATTAATCGGTTAGTTGTAGGGATGGGCATCGAATTTCGAATTTTCGAATAATCGTTGTTATTATCAAGGTCGACTTTTATTATTGAAAGTCGAAATTCGTTTATTGAAAAAAAAAAAAAAAAAAATGTTTTTTTTTTTTGTTTTTTTGTGTGAGCGAAATATTGCATTGTCTCCCCTGATTCTAAGTATAGTCGAATCGCTTGGTTTGAGCAAGTAAAACAATTTTTATAAGCAACCTCTCCCTCTTCATGGGATTTCATCCGCCATTCATTTTTCCATAAACCTTGCTTAAAATGCTTATAAAAATTGTTTTACTTGCTCAAACCATGCGATTCGACTATGCTTAGAATCAGGGGAGACAATACAACATTTCACTCACAAAAAAAAAAAAAAAAAAAAAAACATTTTTAATTTTTTTTACATTTTTTTTTTTTTTACATTTTTTATTTTATTTTCGAATTTCGATTAAAAGTCGACTTTGGCCAGCGAATTTCGAATAGTGTTTTTGCTAGAAATGCCCATCCCTAGTTAGTTGCCCAACTCTTAAATCATTCGCCAACTATTTTGATAATAGATGAATCAGTTTGAGTAATTTTGTGAGAGAAAAACAGAAAATTCTCTGATTCCAACTTCTTAAATTTGAGTATTTTCTGGTTTCTTTACTGCTCTACGACAGTAAATTTATATCTTTGGGTTGTGGACAAACTTAAGCAAGACATTTGAGGATGTCATCTTGGGCTTTGGGAAACACTGATCGTCATTTTTCACCATTTTCTGAAATTGTAGACCAAACAACGAATCGATTAATCGAGAACATAATCCACAATGAAAATAAGCGTTAATAGGGAGGGAGTGGGACTCTGTCCTGTGAATGAGCGACGCCCTTCGGATGAGATGTTAAACCGAGGTCCTGACTCTCTGTGGTCAATAAAGATCCCATCAGCACTTATCGCAAGACTACGGTGTAACCCCGGTGCCCTGGCTAAATTCCCACACAGGCCTTCCTTCCATCATGGCAGGGGGTTCCCCAAGCCCCGGTCACCGGTGATTTCTCAGCCTAGTGGCCAATTTGCAACCGGCTGCTTTATGATTGAATTTTTGGTGGGTTGAGGCCATAGATATAAATACCTAAATATCGTGACGTAAATACGTATTTATATCTATGGTTGAGGCAGGCAGGTAGTGTGTGTAAAGGCCGCACTGCGCACAACCAATGGTGTCTGTTGAAAAAAGCATGTGATCGACTCGTCAGTGGAAGGATCCTGGCTAGCTCGGCTCAGTCTGAGCTCAGCCAATCTGCTGGCTGTTTTGCCTAACAGCCAGAAAAAGTGTCTGTAACGATACGCGTTCGCTGGCTGGCAAGACAAGAGCCATATAAACAGATGGAATTAAAATGTGTCAGACGATGGATCATACACGGAAGACAAAACTATCGCTGCAGCAGACGATACTTATGGCTAGAGTTAGCTGGCTAGCCTAGCTTGCATCAATGACATTGCTAGTTAGTTAGCAGCTAATGTTCACGTTATTAGCAACGCAAGTGCTAGCTAGCATGCCACTAGGCCGAATTCACATAACGTTATCGTCAGAAAAGACCTGTTGACAATCAGGCTAACATTATGCTGTTTGTTAGATAGACCATCTAGATCAGCTATCTGAATAATGTTACACAGCTATGGTTTTCAACAGTCCTTGCTTCAACTTCCTTGCCAAACTAATAGCAAAGCAGCTAACATTAGCTGCATATTCAACACCCAGAATCTAACGTTATCTGTTGCCTGATGTCACACTGTGAGATCCGATATGCCAATTTCCACCACACATCAGACGATGATAATAATAAACTTTATTTGTATAGCACCTTTCATAACAAGGTTACGAGGTGCTTGTACAAGTAAAAAAAGCAACAAGCATAGAATAATTATAATAAGCTGTAAATACAAATGGAAAGCATTTTTTATAAAGGTCTAAAAATTACAACAATAGCCAATGAGCTGTATTGAGCCATTTTGGTAGGAAAATGATGCATGTTGCATCATGAAAATACTTTGAATTGAATTAAACTTAATTGTAACGTATCAGAGATTAATAGAATCATATTGAATACATGCTATATCATACTGTATCAAATTGTGCCCCCCTATTTCATAGACCAGAGAACTTTGTTCTAACAAATGTACATTGCCTGTTTGTGTTTTGAAATATGGATATTGTTTTATAATTAAATTGAGCATTATTTTATAGGAATGTTTATTTGTATTAATTCAATTGTCACGCTCATGGATACATATTTGAGGTTTGTTTATTAATTGTGGGGGAAAGGACCACTGGAACAAACACCGCAAACATGATCCAGCTACTTTTTCAATCTGACTGGCTGCTCAAAAGTTTGGGGAACTCCCTGTCATGGCCACCTAATCATCACTCGTTACTTAATTGGCACATTCAGTCCTCAACTCTCCACTGTGATAGCTGATGTGAGGTGATGCGTTCTGATGAAAACTGGCTGCCGTGTATCACTGAGGTGGGTGCTACACATCAGTGGTGGATGAGTTGAGATCCACCTCCTCTGATATGTGAAGCACTTTGAGTATCTAGAAAGGCGCTATATATAAATGCTATAAATGCTATGATTTTATTATTATTATTATTATTATTATCATTATTATTATTATTATTGTTAGTTGTTGCAGCCCTACCCTTAGGTGAAAATAAATAAATAAATGCAATGCTGAACATGGCCTCCGGTTTCTGCTCTTCAATATGACAGCACAATCGGGGTAAGTAAAAAAATGAAGCTGGCCTTCTCTGCACCTATTACCAAGTGTCTCCACCTATTAGCGATGAGTGCTGTTCTGAAGACTCATCTGGTTTTCCAGCCAAGTCAAACTTGTGCAGCGAGAGGCAATAAAACACGTATGAGCCACGCCGGGCCGAACTGCCACTGACAACAGCGGCTGCTGCCCGCCTCCTCAGCAGGTGTCGTCTGAGTCACTTCCCCAGGCTCAGAGATGGGAAGTAACTAAGTACAAATACTCCTTTACTGTAGGATTTTCAGGTATCTGTACTTTGCGGAGTATTTATGTTTCTGACAACTTTTTACTTTTACTCCCTACAGTACATTTTAACACAAATATCTGTACTTTCTACTCCGTGCATTTTCAAAACAGGCTAGTTACTTTCATTTTAATGCACGACAAACAAAAACGATGTAACGTTTGCGTCTCTCTCATCTCCTGCTCTCCCAGCTTTCACGCATTATGTGCAACTTTTTTGTGGAAAAACCATATCACACAAATTATTAATCAAAGTATAGTCTTCTTCAGTGGCGAACCGTGCCTATCAGAACCGGGCCTTCTATGCGGTAACCCCCCCCCCCCCACACACACACACACACAATATATAGCCTACTGTACGTGCATCTTTTTACGCATTGGTGAGGGCGGACTATTATGAGTTGACTTCCACAGCCAGGTTCTTTAGGTCGCTGTATCGTTACAGTCTGTCAGTAACACAACCACAGTTTAACAATTAGCTCAATACACAGAAAGACTCAGAAATTACAAGCACAACGAACTCTAAAACCCACGGACAGGTCCAAAACTCCCCCTGCCCACTGACATCAGCTGCCCCAGCCCCCAGCACCACCAGCAATAAAAAAAATAATAATAATAACTTACCAATGAGGTTCACTTGATGACAAAACCCATTGTCTTGAAAAGCAACAAGCAAGCCCTCCAAGCTAGCCTGGAAATGGTGAAAATATAGCTTGACAGCTCCAGATTAAATCCTTTAAAAACTACCGCGCGTCCATTTCCTCATCACAACTCCATCACAACCCCTCCCTCCTTGTCGTCTGTCTCGTCTCCTGGTTGGCTTGGATTCGCGAATCCCTCGACATATCCCACCCACAACTCAACTAATTGTGATTGGCTAACGCCACAACTAAATTATATTCTGATTGGTTAAGACACCTGTCATCAAAATTGTCATCCTCATGTCATGACTAGAGTCGGTCTTCGCGAAGGGTTGCTGTCAATCAATACCATTTGCCGTGGAGGCTGGTCCAAATATTTAACCCCATATTTGCTGAAACAAAGTGAGTCCAAGATCTGAACAATTTAGCGACAATATTACTGTTATTTCAGTTAATAAAAACTAATAAATAACAAATGCAAATAATTTATTAGGGGGAAATTATTTTCTTTTCAATTTTTTTATTTTTTATTTTTTATTCTTGGGTATTGAGTGAATACTTTAAGTTTAGTAATCTTCAAATTATATTAATATGATGCAAGTTTTACGTAGCTTTGCACTGAAACAGCACATAGACGTACTTTTTACTTTTATACCTAATTACATTTCAGAGCCTGTATTTTTTCACTTTTACTTGAGTAAACAAGTTGAATCAGTGTGTCTACAGTACCAGAGACTTTGTTTTTACACAAGTAACTGTACTTGTACTTTTCCCATCTCTGCCCACGCTTCACATGAAAAGCGCCACAGCTGTGTGCCCGGTGTGTCACCTCCTACGCACAGCGGCCCACCTTTCAACAAGTCCTTGGCTTCCAACCGCCGAAGACGCAGCGGCCCCGGCTCTGTAGGCTATATGAGGGCCAGGATCACCTACTGCTGAGGTGGGCACTTTTCGCTGCCAGGACAGGATGCGGACGGACGGGATGTGGAGCCGGTGGGCTCATTTTCATGTTAATGCCTTCCAGACGAAGACGCAAAGCAGCTATGAAAACAGAATCCAGCCGGAGCTGCGAAGGTCAACAGTTACTGCCCAGCGCTTTCCCTGGAAAGTCTGCGTCGTGCCTTCCGTGTTACGCTGCCTCCCTGCAGGGCGGATGAGATGGAACCTCTGGGCAGCCAATCATAGACAATTAGATTTTTTTATTTATTTTTTGGGTTTAGCATTACTAATGCCAAGCAATTTACATAATCTCCATTTGGTCTCCAATTTATCATGTCCGCCTACAATTTGGTATGCAATTTCCGGCTTTCAAGCTATCTATTAAAGGAATATGAGTACAATGGTGACATTAAGCAGACTGAAGATGTATTTTATTCAGTGGCATTAAGGAAGGACTGTTATAGATAGCCATTGTGTAAACGTCAGAGGATATGTATGCCCCAATCCCTTAATTATACCATGCTGAAATGCTGATTTTTTTATTGTATGACAAGGACTGATAGTGTATGAAGGCTAAACATCGATAACAGACATTCCATTTTCAATTATGTCTATGATATTAATAATAGTAGATGTTTTATGGCAAAAAAGTGTATTATTTATTTTATTAATTTATTGAATTGACATGTATTTTGAGGGTTGTTTTGATTTGTAGTAGGCTATCTGGAAATACTGGTGTTAAAGTGATAATACGGAAGATTTTCATGTAAATAAATGTCTGTAAAGTCACTATATATCCCCAACTGAGTTAACACAATGGTGATTGAGCCTATGGCCCATTGATGCAAGCCCTTGCATCTCTCTGTATTGCAACATTTATGAACTTGTGTCTGTGACGACACTTTCCCCGCCCCCAAACTAAAAAAAACAGAAAGATATCACAAGTGGCACACAGTTCTTGACGTTTTTCACCTCACCCAGCGGAATTGTCCGGCAGGGAGGGGGTAGGCGGAGTAGGAACAAGTTTGACTACCAGTGTTGCCAGATGCAGGTGATGGTTTCCTGTCCACAGACGGCCAGAACGCACACAAAATGGCGCAAGGGAAACGACCTAATCTGGCAACACTGTCAACGTCCTACCAGAGTAATATAGAACAGAGAGTGGGCCAATGGAAGTCCAAAATGCGTGACTCACGTAGCGGGGGTATAGCCAGGAAGGGCTCTCATGCTACGTTTTAATGCATAAAATAAAGCTAATAATATACTTTGATTCTTTAAACATCTTACCCTTTCAAAAGTACATCACAAATTGTCCATTCTGCTGCAACCCGACAGCGCTGCTTAATCCAAAAACTGGTCCATTGGAGTGAATGAGATGTTGCAACTCTTCTATTATAGCTCTGCTAACTACCGCAGACCAACTTCTTCTTCTTTTGAGGTGTGTGCGCGGTTGGCGTCCAATCGTTGCATTACCGCCCCCACTGGCCTACTTGAATATATTAAGAAGAAGAAGAAAAAACGCTTCACGTCACATATGCACCACTGTGTGGATCTCATCTGCAATTACTGCTCATGGCCATTGGTGTTGTCAGAGACAAGAAAACTGAAATCTTCCGTATTATCACTTTAAACAGCCTTGTCTTTTTACTTATTAATGCATATACATTCTAGATGCTGTCTTTAACGTCAATCTGTATTGGGCAACATCTAGCACAGAGGCATGAGTTTTTCAGATATACGATACCAATATCGCAAATGCCTCCGATACTGCAAAAAAATGCTGGATCGGGTATCGTGAGACAGTACACAAGTCTGCAGTGATCCGATACCGCAATAATAGCAAGCAATCACAGTATCACATCCATACAGGGTTAGGCTACTAGTCTACAGCTGTTTATATAATTATTATTGTTATAAAAAAAAAAAAAAAAAATTACGCACTGGTATCGGATCAGTACTCCGTATCAGCACGATACGCTAGTTCAGCAGCTATCTGAATCTAGCCTGGAAACCTAACGAATCTGCAGGATCATGTGTTATTTGCTAATCGGAATTGCTATCGGGAAGGAACATTTTTATAGTATCAGAACATCTCTCCTGTGCTGGACCCTATAGGACGTACACACACCTACACACATTACACACGTACACACACGTACACACGTGTACACACACACGTACACACACACACATAGGCTACTTTACGATGTTATCTCACTATCTCACTTAATTAGCTCCTAAAGGCAGCCCTCCTCCCTACATTAGTGGACCTATCTGTGCCTTTCCACCATACCACCACTTTATAAATGGAGTATACATTTCAGACAACCTTGAGCTGTTTGTACTGGATGATGCTTATCTTGTGCTGCGGTCACCGCTTAAGATCAAGGGTATTTTGATTAAATAAATAAATAAATAAATAAATATGTATGTATGTATGTATGTATGTAAGTATATATATATATATATATATATATATATATATATATATATATATATATATATATATATATATATATATATATATATATATATATATAATAGGAGGAGGTGTGGGCTCTCTGACTTCTTGGAGCGTGTGGTTTTGTCAGGTCAGCACTGCCCCGGCCGGGTCAACGTGCTCACTGTCAGATGGACATGGCCGATAGAGAGGCATTTCAAAGAGACAACTCTATGAATGAGCGTTTGGAAAAGCTTCAGGATTCATGCAGAGAGAAACTCCACGGGCTCTCCACTTGGCATTTTCCATAACAACTCCTCCACCACAAAGCAAATTAATTTCAGACTAATTGGGCTAACAACCAGCTTTGGTGTTTGAGGAAATGTGAAATGCTGTTACTGCTATTATCTAGTATGAGCACTTTTATTTCATTTATTCTCTGGTCAAATGTTCTGCAGGCGAGCGGAGCAGCACCTGGAATTCTGTCCTGGAGCTATTGACATAGATGCAGGTACCAATTACTTATTTTTGCACGCGCGCGCATGTGTGTGTGTGTGTGTGTGCGCACGCACGTGTGTGTGTGTGTGTGTGTGTGTGTGTGTGTGTGTATGTGTGTGTGTGCAGTTGTGTGGTTGGAAGGGTGGATGGATGCACTGTACTCTATAGAGATGCACCCGATATGACATTTTTGGCCGATATTGACATTGTTATGTCCGATAACCACTATTTACCGATGTCAATGTGATCTCTATAAAACAAGTTTCTATGATAATCAATTTTTGTACATACTGAAAAACACTAAACACTGTGAATTTGAAAAAGTAATGTCTTTATTTATTTCCAAAACATTTGGATATGCCCATAAATCATAGATTCGCTGCATTCATTGTTTCCTCTCATATGAAAATTGTTGCCGATACCGATAACCGATATAAACATTGCTGTTCTTTTGCTATTGGACCGATATATTAGAAAATGACTAACATCGGCCGATACCGATATGATTGCCGGTATATTGTGCATCCCTACTCCTCTTATTTTAAATCGTGCCTTACTAGAAAACCAATTAATTTGGAGACCGATGAGACCAGATGATGGCACCTATTTCTCCACTTTGATTCAATATGCCTTATTATAGCACCGTGCTGCAATGCTGACAAACACAAACTCAAGTCGTTTGAATTTCAGGTGGGTGTTTTTTTTTCCTCCTCCTTCTCCCAGAGCACGGCATCCTCAGGGAGTTCAAGATACAAATGCATCTTCTTATTTCATGCACAGCCACAGAGAGAGGTAAACAGTGTTTTCTCTCCTACTGTGATTGCCAGGCACAATCACAGACCCTGCGCTCCACGCTGTGTTGGGGGGTATTCAGTGACATTTGGGACGGCATCACAACAGCACTAAGCAGACTTGACACTGACAGACACTGACCAGACACTGGCAAGCACACCATAAGGTCAGCGACCGATATTGAAGCAAAATATCCATACATTATTTTTCAAAAATGTATGTTTTATTCTCTGTTATTTCATGCGACTTTCGTTATTCTCTCATGACTGGTTTATGTTCAGAATCATCATACAGTAATTGCAATGTCCTCTTTTGGGGAATTAAACCGTGTTGTGAGGTGATTTACACCCAATGTGATAAAGGGTAAACTAGTGATCATCATAAGTCAAACGACCATCAATATAAACAAAAATCCATTCAGTATTTCCATGGAGACATTACTTTATGCGTGTTTTCTTAACAGTCCCATCCTCACAAAACATCAGTTGCATCCTCCTGCTCACTATGAAGGAACCCTCAACTGTAGGCTACTACTGTCTGAAGCAGGGCTCAACGCCGCCCTAAACGGTGGTATAGGCTTTACTCTGTTCTGCGAATTCAATAGTGGGTTAACAGTGAATTTCTGTGGCTTATTTAGCATCAGCTCCATCCCTGCACCCTGCACTGTCTGTATGGCAGCAACATGAATAGCTTGACGATAGTTGATCTTGGGAGACGCCTCAGAAACAGCAGCCAGCATGGCAGACAGCAGACAGCTGTCACTCTGTCGCACAATTCAAATTCAAGCATGCAACCAGTCAATATGTTGCTTTATAATGACCCCCCCCCCGCTGTGCCCACATTCTTATTATTAAACTGCAACACGCCTCGCTGTGGAGCTGGCCATGCATAAGTCCTGTCAATTACCGATATTACAGCGGGATGTGTAGGCGCGGTGGCTTGCAGGAAAAAGACAAGATTCACTTTTGTCCCGGCAAAAGACAGGGGACACGTTCACCTGCTGCATTGTAGGCTACTGTAGGATAGAGGTGCTATGCGCCTGCGGTCATTCCTACCGAGTCTATTCTGGCTCCACAAGAATGTTCTGAAAACGCCAAATCAGAGCTCCAGCCGACTGTTGGGTCAAGTTCAGCGTGATGAGTCTATAATTTCTGCTTTATCAGACGGGACAAGCTAAACCCACATTTTTTACCGGCCACTTAACATTTTAATACCACGTGATAAAAGCGCATTAATTGCAATATAAGCTCGCATTGCAGCGTGGTATCACTATCACACTCACACACCGACCCGAAAGCACGACGGGCCATTTCAGATAATGAACTCTTTGTCATGGCATGGGGAAGCCATAAATGATGAAGTCTGCAGGCTGCTGTAAAGCCGGGGACAGAGGGGATCAGGCTATATATCCAGCCACTGGCGCAGGTGATAAAGTGGGCTATAACCCCGGCCGGACCGCACTGACAGCGGCCAAGTTTCAGCGGACTGCGCATCCCCCACGCCCCGGGCCGGCTGGTGTGTGTGTCCGCTCCATCCTTACCTGTCTCCTGGTCTGAGGCGGTCCAGGGCTCGGCTTGGCGCGGCAATAATCCCGAGAATACGGCCAGGAACGCGACGAGGAGGAAAAACTCGGACATGGCTGCAGCGGAGAGCGGGTGATAGAGAGCCGCCCGCCGCGGTACTTCTCCTGCTCCGGGTCCGGGTCCTCAGGTTCCAGTCTCCCCCTCCTCCACCACCAGCGGGTTGTCGAGCCGTGCCGTTGTTCGCCGGTGATGTCCAGGCAGCGGAACTAGTGCGCAGAACAGAGCAGCGTGGTGTGCGCTCCCCCCTGCTCCCCTACCGCTCTACAGTGACAGCAGACCGACGCACCGGGCGGAGAGGAGAGGACAGCAGAGCAGAGGAGGCGGGGTGCGAGTAGAGGGTAGAGAATGAGTGTCTTGTCTTATTTCAGTGATTAAATCGAGGTGGTGCGATCATCTGGAATGAGTTGATTAGGTAAACCAGTTTAAAGTGGTCGGGGACCCTGGGCGAGAAAACGTGTTGAGCTTTTATATTCTGCTGGCGGAAGTGACCCAGCAAACATCGTCCAGATGGTGACGTCTGAGTCGCTCGCAGACGCACAAAGTTTATGAGGCAGAAAAGGAAAACAAAAGTTATGAGGCAGCCCAGAAGGTGTCGTTGTCCCCACGTTCTACAACAGTTCCCTCAAAGAAAACAAGCATCATCATCATCATCATCATATACAAATTGAGTAAGTAGGCTCTATCTGTCTTTCTGTCTGTCTGTCTGTCTGTCTGTCTGTCTGTCTGTCTGCGATTTTGGTCCCACATTGTGAGATTTGTGATGATTTGGTCAGTGATGATGTCACAATCAATGTCTATGTCATCAGTGATGTCACTCAAGCAATTGTGATGTCATCAGTGAGTGATGTCATCAGTAATGCGAAGTTGAGCAATTGTGTGCTGCCCATGCCAATAGCGCAGGCGAGGCCACACAGCGGCTGGCCAAGCTGCGAGCAAGGCCATGCAGAGGGCGAGCCTAGGAATATTGCGCGCTTTGTGCATGATATTCCATGATTGGAAGTTGGAAACCCTCATTCATGTTTTGCTTGCACCTGTGTTTACCCTGCCTTTTCGACACAAAATGGCTGCTGTGAAAATGGCCCATTGAGCTGGATTGTTTGCATCTATCAATCCATTGTAAACTGAGGTTACCAAAGCATTTCACACTGAATTGGTACCCATTAAACTACAGACCAAGACGGATAAGATTTTGCCCCAATGAATCCATTATTTGAGGGGGAAAATGTGCATTTAGTAGGGATGGGAAAATATCAAAATTCAATGTGTCGCAATACAAAAAAAAAATTTTGATCGCAATATTTTATTCTGCTGTAGTAATCACAATGAGTTAGCCTGCCCATCACAATTTCACAAGCTCTCCATACTGTAACTTCAATCCCCAAAAATCTACATAACATGTCTAATAAAGGGCGGTACAATGTCTCAGTGGCTGGCACTGTCACTGTCACCAATCATATTATTTGTACTTTGTAATGACATTTTATAATTGTTGCTTACAAAGCAAGCCAATGCCATTGCTAGCCAGATTTGTGGCTCTGAAATAAACTTAATTTGTGAGATAAGCATAACCTCCCGTCCCTAGCAATTAGTCATGATTTAAAACTGTCTATACTGTAACAGTATAGACAGTACACCCAGAATAGTTCTTATGCAATCTGTCATTCTAACATGTCGCACAGTGGTTCTCAATGTGGGGTCTGGGGGCCATTGAGGGGCAGGGAGTCCTCAGCAAACGGATTGATTTTTTTTTTTTAACAATATTTATTATCATTTTTCTCATGCGGTACAAACATACATTCATACATACATACTGTACATACATACATCCATACATCCATACATCCATACATACATACATACATACATAAATACATACATACATACCTTACATACACCTTTAAATGCTCTACTCTCATATTAGAATAAAAAAAGTAGCTGTGTTTGTTCTGGGAAAACGATGCCAGAGGTAGTTCTTTGATAGCGGAAAATACCTGTCTCTGTTTAACTGGTCATTTACTCAGGCCTCGCTCACATAGTTGGCACGCAGCCTCTCCTCTCTCTACAGAGGTTTTTCATAGTCAGTGGCTGATTCAAACTCCGCTCAGCTGTGAGCTGCTCCACTCTGGAGCTCTCCATGGTGCTGAATCTGTGCTGAGGCATTATGGCCTTTTAATTAGCTATTTTTGCCCATTTTTAGTCAGCCCTAATTGAAAGAAATCCATTAGGTCACCCGCAGGGGTTGTTAGGATGGTGTCATCATTCCTACTATGATGTCATAGATCACTGATGATGTCACAGACGGTGATGATGTCATGATTCATAAGTGTCTTAAATCATGCCTCTCTGATGGTCTCACTGATGATGTCATAACACAAGGTGATGTCATATTCGGGACCTATAAAGGTTTGCTCTGCAAGTCCTCTGCAGTTGTTCATAGACTAACCTCACGACAACCTTCTGCAACAGTTCCCATCTTTCGAACCTTGCAGACTCAGCTATCAAGTGCTCCTAGTTACCTGCTCCCGGCGTTCAGTAAGTGGGCCCACCACTCGCCGGCCCGTGAGACTCTCAGCGGGTCAAGGCTCTAAGAGTTCAGCCCCGAAGCCCATACGGGTGGGCAGCGTTCACGTGACCCAGGAGTGGCAGTGTGTCTCCAAGAGGGTTAAGGAGTTGGAGAAGACTGTCGATCGTCTCATCACTGCCTACTGCCTACAGACAAACTCCGTCCCCCCGCAGGGGGCCTCCCAGTCTGCTGGCCCTGAGGCCCAACCTGTGGGTGTCCTACCCCAACTACAGGTCGGGATGGTGGACCTTCCCCTCGCCGAGTCTGGACCCGAACCTCAGCAGCAGTCTAAATACAGGTCTAAGTGTCGACGTTCGGTTCCTGCTCAATCCTGGGACTCCTATCTGGCCTTGGAGGGATTTGGTTGTTCTGCCGGCCTTTTGCCTAGGCTGCCATCCCCCGGGGGAGAGCCTCCTGTGGCCCTGCCTTCGGGAACGGCAGCATTGGTTGAGGCTCAGCCTTTGGATTGTGCGGAGCCTTCTGATGCTCCGCTCTCTGAGCTTGCGACACCCCCTTTGGCTCTGTCTTCCAAGTTTGGAGCGTCCGCTGAGACTCCACCTTCGGAGCCCGCAGAATTTGAAGTGTTGCGTCAGAGACACCGTCTTTGGTGGTCCCCACCGGACCGTGACATCTTTTGATGGTCTCATTGGACGCCGTCCGTAGAGGGGAGGGTACTGTTAGGATGATGTCATCATTCCTACTATGATGTCATAGATCACTGATGATGTCACAGACGGTGATGATGTCATGATTCATAAGTGTCTTAAATCATGCCTCTCTGATGGTCTCACTGATGATGTCATAACACAAGGTGATGTCATATTCGGGACCTATAAAGGTTTGCTCTGCAAGTCCTCTGCAGTTGTTCATAGACTAACCTCACGACAACCTTCTGCAACAGTTCCCATCTTTCGAACCTTGCAGACTCAGCTATCAAGTGCTCCTAGTTAAGTGTGTCTTGGACATTAAGTATCCGCACCTAAATCCACATGTCTCACAGCAACCCTAACAGGGGTGCTATTTACACTTCCTGAAAGATTCAGCCCAATAGCACATAAAATGGCATAGCTGTGGCCAAACACAATTTCTGCTCACTCACTCACTCTCTCACACACACACACACACACACACACGCACGCACGCACGCACGCACGCACGCACGCACGCACACACACACACACACACACACACACACACACACACACACACACACACACACACACACACACACACACTTTGCATTCTCCTTATAGGATTGTTGCAACAATATATATATTTTTATTGTTATTTTATTGTACAGTAAATCTATCGTAATTCAAAACTAGTTATTGCAAGGTACATAATTATCATTATTGACCAGCCCATAGATAGATAGATAGATAGATAGATAGATAGATAGATAGATAGATAGATAGATAGATAGATAGATAGATAGATACTGTAGATAGATAGATAGATAGATAGATAGATAGGAGTGGCTAATGAAAAGTATGGGACATTCAATATTTCTTCCAATAAACGACAGATTAGATTCCCTGCATAGAACATCCTCTGTCTTGATCAGATGTGACGACAATCCACTCAATCCAAAAATATAAGACATGAAATACATGAAAGGAAATGTGCTCTGAATGTGCTCAAACTGGGAGGCTTTTAATTGAAAATGTGTCCTGCATGGATATCACTCAAAGGTGTTTTTCAAAACACCATGGGAGAGAATAGGACTAAGAGGCCATTTACACCTGGCATTAACATGTGTTTTCTGAGAGAGGACACCCATTTTGGGTGATCAGATTGCAATCAGATTGCAATCTGATCACCCAAAATGCATGTTAACACCAGATGTAAATAAAATCAGGCTAATATGGTCAAGCACTATCCGATTGCAATCTGGTAAAGGAAAGCACATGATAGAGGCCATTTACCCCCGGCACTAACATGCATTTTCTGTGATCAGATTGCAATCGGATAGTGCTTGACCACTTGAAAGTACAGGTGTAAACGCCCCCAAGACACATTGAAGATGGATTGCGATCTGATCGGCCAAACCACCTCTGGAGGTGGTCAGGGACACATTGTGACCACATTGAACACAAGTGTAAATGCAATGTGTCCTCTCAATCCGAATACAGCAACTGTATGCGGATTGAGAGGACACCACTGACCTAAATAATACGGACAGAGCTATCCCATTGATCTTGGTCTCCCGTTTGGAGTTGAAATGTTGGCCGTCACCATCTTGATTTTTCGTGCGCAGAATGGGAGTGAATGGGTTGAGTCCTTCCGCACCTCACGTGAGATTGGAGTTTCCCAGAGCCGCAGCTCCGTCTGCTATTGGTCCGTGATCGGAAAGCTGAGCGATCACTGGACAGGCGATCTGTCAATCAATCACCCCCTTTTCTATCATCTATTTTACTCCAAACAGGCGAGTCATATAAGATATGACCCCCCCCCCCCCCCCCCCCCCCCCCCCCACACACACACACAGTTGTTATGAAAAGGTGAAATTAGCAATATAGACCAAAACCATGTTTCGGTCCAGGCTGTAAAGGTGTTTAATTACTGTTACAAAGTGGGGCATTTTAACAGGAATGACGGGACTTCTGAGTCATGCCTCAAGTGGCCATTCGAGGAATTACAGCTTAAACAAAGACTTCCGCATCTTCAGGGGAAAGGGGGTGGGCTTGCCCACTGGAGGACACCCGTTTTGGGTGATCAGATTGCAATCCGATGCAATGCATCATCAGCGGGCAAGTAAACAGGTAGCACTCAGCTGTTTTGAAGAATAAATGACAAAAGATGGCCTCTTAGTCATGTTCACTCAGGTTTGCATTTCGTACTGGATAAGTACCTTACAATAAAAGAACCTGCGTCAGCGGGCAAGTAAACAGCACTCAGCACTCAGCACTCATTCTCCCAAATTAGTTCCATTTCTACTTTGAAATTGTCAAAATTTTCACCAAGAGCAAACTTTTTTTTAATCCACAACATGAAAGGACATGTTAATCATCCAAGGAAGCATATTTTCCCACCTCAGGCTGCCACAAAATCCTTAATATTATCCCATCCACATCACAATTGAACGTAACGGGTGGTCAATTTCATCTTAAAATGGCCACAGTTCTCCCTGTGGTAAAGTTCCTGACCGTACATGGTATGCATTCAAATATATATATATTTTTTTAAATATAATTTTCTTTGCATTAATAGTCTAAATATTTTGGTAAAAGAAAACTGTTTTCCCTATCTATTTTTGTGTTATGGGGTGGTTGGGTTGAGCGTGATGGATCCTGTCTAACATGAAAAAGCAACAAATAAACAATCTAAAATAATCTCATAACTTGACTGTCTGGCTGCTCCAAAGGCTTAAAATGTTGTCACTCTTTGTGATGTCACTTAAAGCAACAGTATGTTATTTATAGACAAAAACAAGTTAGTGTGACAGGGTGGTAAGTCAAACTGCAGATGCACACAAATCATACTTTTTTTCTTTCTTAAAAAAGCACGTTTTTATTTTTAATTGAATTATCTTATGTAAACAAGGACACACATACAGTATACTGTACTATAATATAATACTATACTGAAAATAATAAAAGTTTGATAAGAAATATGTGATTTATTTGGTGATATTTTAGATGCAAATGTCATGTTGGTCAATACGGAGAGGCTGAAAATGGCCATGTACTAATGAAAAATGATTAAAAAAAAATGTATGTTACTGTTCAGGAATATTATTCTCTCATATATCATGTTAACAAGAACACTTGAATCAATAGCTTTAAGCTTTGGAAACACACTTTTATAAAGGCACATTTTTTGTGCCTTATGCACCTCATCAAACACCCACGGGATACATTACAGTCCAACTCGGAGAGTTTGCTGGACCTTTGGTAAGTCTTGGCAAACTCCCTCACGCAATTTGCTGCCTGTTGCACAGCTCTGCCAGGCCAGCGCTCAGGTTAGACTGTGTGTTGTACAGCTCTGCCAGGCCAGCGCTCAGGTTAGACTGTGGGAGTATCACAAGCAAAAAGCTCTGCTGAAAGGTAGTGCTGATGAAGTCAGGAGGCATTCTCTTTGCTGATGACTATCTCTTGGCCTAGACAGGAGGCGGACTTAGTGATTTGAGGGGCCTAGTCAAAGGCAAGCATGGGGCCCCCGGATCCCAACTCTCTCCAACTTCTCCAGGGCTTAAAATTCACTTTGCAAACTGGTTATGTTCTTCAGATAGGGGGGATTTATAGATTTTGGGGGGATCTATAGACTTTGGGGGGGATTTTTTCAGCCGATACTATAACCGACAAATATCTGCTTCTCCTGTCCGATAAGCGATAATAATTTCACATTTTTGTATTTAAAAAAGGAAGTTCACCTGTAGTTTATGCACACCTGAGTCTAAATTACTATGGCTTTTGTCATTGTGTTTTATCTGCAGACTAATCAGTCATAGGCTTTCGGTTCTATCAAAGCCTTTCTTTTTTTGTATTGAGTGATACACTACTAAAACACTCATATCATATTATATCAGAAGTGTTCTTTGTTTTGTGTTCACAATAGTGATGTTAGATTTGGTTACATCTGCCTTTCTTACTGTTCGGTTACTGGCAAAGCTGTTCGAATTTCGCATTGTGGAGAGTTGTATTGAAGTGAATGGGCAGGCATGGGAAGTCTGTCCCACTATAAACCATTATCTGTGTCGTTCCACTTTATTGAAAATGATTCCACCTGATTAAAAAAAGACATTGGGCTCTATCGTCGCAAAGGCGGTAATTTTGCGTTATCGCCCGTTTTGCGCTGGAATAGCGCCACGCAAAGCCCTAATTGTGGGCGTGTCGGTCCGTTGCGCTTGGCGTCATCTCGCGCAAACCTCCATAGGCGTGTTTATGCCCAAAACAGTATTGACAAGTGTGAGATCACTCCCGAAGCCACAGCGTCACCGCCTTCATGTCTGTGACAGCAGCTTCTTTGAAGAGAGAGAGAAAAGAGAGAGGGCAGCGAGAGAGAGGGGGAGAGAGAGAGAGAGGGGAGAGAACGAGAGAGGGAGAGCGCAGTTACGCAGTGAATATCCACATGGTGTTATTATGTCCCAAAGCGTGCGCTTACTGTAATTACTCGTTTCGTTCAGGCTGGCTATAACATACATATTTAAAAATATTAGTTTCTTTAATAGGGTAGGGATGTGTGAGATTTTAATTCTAGCCTATTTCAACAGCCTATATCAGAATTGTCCACTCGGGTTAAGCTATTGTTGCATGGTGCAATTGCAGGGAGAGAGGTTACTGTATAGCCTTCTGGCCGGCACAACTTTCTCAAAAGCAATCTACTGTTACCTCGATCACACCACAGACCTGTATGGTCGGGAATTATGTAGCCTAATAAAACCATGACAAACAAATTCTTGTTTTTAAATCAAGGTGTGTTTCTTCTGCAATGTAGGCTATAGTTGAAAATCAACGTGGCATTCTGAGGAGGGAAGAGTGCGAGGTGTTGGAGAGAGTGACATCCATGCCTTGCGTAATGTATCCAAGCGAGGATTTGCTGCACTGCGTGGAGAATACTGTGTGCACTCAGGCGTACGCCTGGCGTATAGTGGGGGGTTTTGCGCTAAGACCTCCTATTAGGTGGCGTTAAAATTGAGAGCACCCAATGCCATTTTTTCGAACACATAGCGCTGGAACGCCTATTTTGGCACAGGCAACGCGCAAACCTGTGTTTACGCTCGGAACATGGCGATGGTATCTTCGCCAGAGCGCAAAATGACACTTGCGGGAGGCAGATGATAGGCTAAGAGGCACACGGACACGCCTGGGCCACGCCTACACCTGTGTCTACACTTAGATTCCAGCGCAAAACGCAGCGAAGATAGCATAAGAGGTACGCAAATGGCTGCGCAAATGATAACGCCCTACGACTATAGGGCCCATTATGTGATATTGACTGATGTTTTTATGTATTGCATCAAATATTACATGTTTTCTTTAATCAAGTGGAAGCATTTTTCAATCAAAAGTGAAAGGAGACCGATACTGACTGACTTACCCTGCAATTTAACGTTAGCTCCCATTAGCCTTCTTTGAAGAGAGCCAGCTGTTTATGGAGCCACCGACCGACAGCTGTTTATGGAGCCACCGACCGACACAAAACCTGGACGTTTCATTTCGGGTAAAACACGAGGGGTTTTTATACGGATTACGCCAGCTCTGGGAGCATGAAGTTCTTTGAATATTTGGATATTTGCTCACAAGAAGCGGTTTGCTGCTTGCCGAGTGGGGAGGCTACGCCTGAAGCAACATTCAGCAAAACAGTCCGTCATCAAATGTGTCCGACCAGTCGTCTGTATTCAGCAACATTGGTTCCGCACTGTTGGCTTAAAGGGATACACCACTTTTTTGGGAAGTTTAGCTCACTTGCCACATCCCCCCACATACAGTAACCAAGATACACCATGCCTTACCGGCACTGTCCGCTCAGTTTACAGTGAGCTACAGCAAACCTCCATAGGCGTGTTTATGGCCAAAACAGTATTGACAAGTGTGAGATCACTCCCGAAGTAATTATCGCCATAGAATGGAGGCTAATGGTACAGCTGTTAAAAATCTGCCAAAACACACATCTCACGGCGGCAAAATACATGTTGTGCTTCGGGTACTCACCACATGATGAAATGTTAATCCAAAATGCACATAATCTGTCTTTTTGGAAGGAAAAGAGGTCGGCGGCCATGTTTGGAAAGTAGTGTCGGCTACCTCTTTTCCTTCCAAAAAGACCAATTATGTGCATTTTGGATTAATATGGCGATAATTACTAACTTCACGACTGTAGCTCACTGTAAACTGAGTGGACAGTGCCAGTAAGGCATGGGGTATCTTGTTGTTTAAGGCAAAGAGAAGTATCTTAGATGATAACATGGCGACATGCCTAAGAATCACTCGGAACAATCTGTCATGCTTTATTATTGAGTTGTCACAAAAGAATGTGCAAGTCCTGCAGTCTTCAAGGATGTCATTTTACACTGATGTCCACTCTCTGCTATTGCTCACTGCCAGGGCTGCATGATAGAAATTGAGGACAACACATTTTGTGAGGCCACAGTTATGTGTGTTATGTGTGAATATACTGAAGGTAGTCAGCATTTTTCACACTAACTATGGTGGCTGCAATTTGAATCCTTTCCCTCATAATGATCCATACGCTCTCGCACCGCCGCTGTGTCGCATCCGTTGTCCTTCTCCGACTCGCCTCGCCACCTTTAGCCCTAATGAGCGACGGCCGTCCACCTATACACGATCACATCAGCTTCAATCTAAAGCCCTCGTGCTAATAATGTGCATTGCCATGTACAGAGAGGGCTTGCACCTGTCAATAAGAGCAATGCTCAGCGGAGGGCCTGGCTGCCGTGTCAGAGGGAATCAAGAGCTGGTGTGTCGCGGAGGCCAGGGCAGCCTAATAAGGTGCTCACGCATCGCTCGTGTCACTCACTCGCGTTACCGCTCCTGACACGGGGGGCCGGATTGGGGGCGAGGGGGGGATGATTGTCCCGCCTGTCATGCACCCACACCGACACGCAGAGACGCGGGCGGGCGGACCCCACCTCTATGACCTCGCGGTCATAGAGCTCGCCGTCGACACGGGTGGGGGAGTGATGCTGTGCGGGTCGTTTTCCAGCACCGTGCCCTTGGAGCGGTTCGCTCTCCCTGACTGATATGAGTGATGGCCACTGCCATCAACTCTCAACACCAGCTCTCTCACTGATTATGCTGCGTTTAGTTACACTGCCTTCGGATACTTGCTGTCGAAAGTGTAACATCCCCCAAAATTAGCAGTGGCCATTGACCCTGCTTGGCCCTGTCGAGTCGCAGGCTCATTATCAGCCTAATAAACGCTGTGGCTGTGGTTTGGGGCGCAGCTTATAGCCTCAGCATTCTTGCCCGGCAGACTCACCACAAGAGTCCCCCGCTCAGAAGTCCAAAGCAATTTTATGAAATGAGGAATAAGCAAAATATGGCTCCCAGATCTGGTCTGACGTGCGTTTTGTTTGACTTGACAGTTATTTGACGGAGGAGCAGGAAATCCAATGGACGGAGGCCGGTTGGCTCTGCCAGGGCTGTGAAGTGATGAGGTTCCCGGTGGTGCTCCCCGGGCCCTGGGGGCTTGTTAATCAAGCAGGGGGATGACAGGCCATTTGGTGCATGAATCACTGCACCCCGTCACGCTGGAAATGACTTGCACTTTTTTGAAAAGGGGGATGTAAACTGTACCTTTGATGCCCCCTCTTGGGGTATAGTGTGTGGGGAGGGCTGTGTGTATATGTGTGTGTGTGTGTGTGTGTGTGTGTGTGTGTGTGTGTGTGTGTGTGTGTGTGTGTGTGTGTGTGTGTGTGCGTGCGTGCGTGCGTGCGTGTGTGTGTGTGTGTGTGTGTGTGTGTGCGTGCGTGCGTGCGTGCGTGCGTGCGTGTGTGTGTGACAAGCTGCTGGGATATACTACTATCAAACTGATTTAGGAGTCTTCAACCACAGTCAGCGGCCCATAAATAAAACAATGGCATGTTTTGGGGTTTCCTGCACAGTGCACCAAACAACAGAAGCTGTTTGGGATATAGCTCCGATTCAGCTTTATACAGAAAAGCCATCCCCAGCCGGCCTCACTGTGAAAGGACAAACATATTTTATTGTATGACACGACACAGAGATGTGTGAGTTGATTGTTCTGTTATTTAGCACATCATACATTTAAATTTCACAAATACAGAACAACTGGGCTGTCTGCGTAGTGTAGAGTTAAAAGCACGGGGGCGGGGGGGTTAAACAAACAAAAAACGTAACAGCTATGATGGCATTTCCTGTGCCTGCGCAAAAGCCGTTTGAGGACCAATTTAAACAAAGTAATTTAGTTAATGACCTCTGTTTGAAAACTGGGGGAAAAAAGATCCACCTCTATTTATTCATGAGTGAAGGAGCAATCATGGTCTAAGTGAGGAGCAAGATGACACCAAAACGCAGAACATTTTCCAGTTATGATTTTGTTAATTTTGTGTTTAAATTTATTTTTTTAAATTGTACCAACACACTTTATCATCCTCAAGGGAGAAAAATACCAGCAGATACATGCTGGTATCAGTCACACACACACACACACACACACACACACACACACACACACACACACACACACACACACACACACACACACACACACACATACACACACACACACACACACACACACACACACACACACTGATGTCTAACTTACTACCGCCATCTAGGGATGCATGAGGATTCTGGTTAAGTGCTGCAGCATGGACATCAATGGGGTGCTCTCCATACTGTATTTATTAGTATGTAGCCATATAAGTACAATGGGGAGAAAAAAGGCAAATGAGAACAGAAAAGATCACTCCATCTGCTTGAGTGATGATGATGATCTTGGAAAATAAATCGTGTGCCTGATGTGTAAACGGAGAGTCTCGCTGCTTGACCGTGAGGACTGTAATGGGGAAAAAAGCCCAAAAGCTGTCCTTCCATCTGCGTACGACAGTTGAAGTCTTCTCACCCTCGCAATATCCCCCACCGGCTCCCGGTGGACTGCCGGGCAGACGAGACGGTGCAGCTCGCCATCAGTCTGCGCTCACAGCAGGAGCTCCACTCCTACTGAATAATGAACGCAATCTCGGCTCTGCCTGGGGGGGGCGGGGGGGGGGGGCACAGAGCTCTGCCTTCAGTTTAGTGCGGGGCTTCGTTGCCCAAATGCACGCGCATGCATGTGTGTGTGCACGCACACGCACTCCTCGCTGTCAATCTCTAGTGCTGCCACAAGTAGCGCTGTAAAAAAAAAAACTTAGATTGGCGATGGAGGAAGGGGGAGGAGAAGGGAGGATCAACCCAATAGCTAGAATAAAATGTCGGCATTGTACATTTCTGAATCGGCGGATACGTAGCTACGATCTCTATGTACATTTAAAAACAAAACGTCGGCGGCCTAATAATAAAAACGTTAAATGTGACTTACGGTGGAAATGTAGACTTTGGAAACCCTGGGGATCGAACACACAGTGTGAAAGCTAAGTGTTTAAGCCCTCCCTCCACCCTGACCATACCCTTACTGGCCACTGCTATTTCAATAGCAAACTCAAATACCTGTAGGCTATAATGTTGATATATACAGGTATCTAGAAACCTGATATGAAGGTATTTTGGTTCAGAAACGCCATATTCCACGTATCCGTGGATTGCAGACACGTCCAATGCTGACATTTTATTCTGGCAACCAGGCTGAGGGGGGGAAGAAGGGGAGGAGAGGGGCTGACTCTCAAGAGCACTTCCCCAGCAGGGGTGGCACGCAGCTCGGGCCCACAGGGGGTCCAGGGAGAGCGTTTCTAAGGAGAGAGAGAGAAGCCGCTTTCACACAAAGATCACGCAAAAGTGCAGTTCAGAAGGCCCGCAAAGCCGGCAGCCTCGCCACAGAATTTGCTTTCACACACAGCCAAGCAGCACCGCCACATACCCGTCCTGGGGTGTGCTTTCAGGTGACAGCCTGAAAGACGAGCGGAGGCATTTCCTCCCAGCTCCTCTAGTAGCCCAAATTAATATTCTCATAGGTTAGTGTAGCCTAGGCTACTGTATGATGAACAAATTCATTCAACAACCAAACATCGCCGATGTACGCCAGCCAACGTGCTGTGGTCGTTAACTCATTCACCGCCAATGACGTCTTTGACGTGTTATCAGCAATGGCCTTCCCCGCCAAGGACGTGTTTGACGTGTTTTTGTTTTTATTGGTGCAGCGCCTGCAGCAAACACTTGCCCAGCCTGTCACACAGACACAGGTCCCTGCCTTCAAAGGGTAGCCGACAGCACGCGATCAAACACATACCGCAGCTGTTGTTTTGAAATTGAGCAGGAGGGAAAGCAGAGAACGGGTAACGCTTCCTTGTGCAGACAGGAGAAACGCAATTGAAACGCCGAGCTGGAGTCGCCTTCCTCTGTGCCAGCCAGGAGAAAACGGGAGAAAGTAATCAAGAGATGTGTTTGATCATCGGAGGAATGAGGAAATGATCGATCAGTTTGCGAGGGCGGTGAGGACGTGTTGAATAGCCGAGGGGAAAACGGGAACGATCATAGATATGACAGGGAGACATGGAAGAGGGCGGTGTACCAGAACAAATCAAAATAAACACAGGAACAGCTAGGCAGCAGCGGGCAGAAGGCACTCACAGCAGCCCGCTGTCCTTCTCAAGAGCTCCCAGTTGGTTCATGAAATCGCTGGGCTGCTCGCCCTCCAGTGTTGCTCCTGGCCAATCCCAGCGCCACAGGGCGTGGTTATTGCTTATCCTATGTTGGGTTAGAAATCTAAAAGGGGGATCGTGTGTGTTTGTGTGTTTGTGTGTGTGTGTGTGTGTGTGTGTGTGTGTGTGTGTGTGTGTGTGTGTGTGTCTGTCTGTCTGTCTGTCTGTCTGTCTGTCGGTGTGTCTGTCTGTCTGTCTGTCTGTCTGTCTGTCTGTCTGCACACTCACACCGAGTAAACTGTATTGTTGAATGTAAAAAAAAAGCACTTCATGTGTGTATATATATATATATATATTTTTATTTTTTTTGTCATTTGTGTCCTAACGAATAATATTTACATGTCTGATGTCAATACAGTTCAAAATAAAAGAATTGAGAGTGAGTTATGCCTGAGATTGTGCCCTTTTACAAAAATGCTTTTTTCTCCCTTTTCTCTTCCCAGACAGGCTTTTTTGGTGAACATGGGGTGTATAAAAAGGGTTATAAGTAGAGTACAGAACATGCTAAAAGCTAACTTTCTTTTTGGGGGTGAAAGTAGAGACTTAGATCTTCATTTCGAGGTATTGGACATCACTGTAGTCCTAGTACAGAATTTACTGTGGGTCTTGAAAGATGACCAAACATTATGGAAATACTTGGCCTGTGCCAAAAATGCCAGTCAGATATTGGCAGTGAATGAGTTAAGGATCAGAGTGATAAAACATGAAAGTGTTGTCCACATGCAGCATGGTAACAAGGCTTTCAGTATTAATCTGATCGACTTTATGGATCACAGATGCACCATCATGTATTAGGTACAAGGCTAATTCTTATCTTTTGGTTCCAGTTTTTTGTAAAGCAAATTATTCCCATGAAGTAGTCTAATTAGCGTCCGTTCTGAAAGATGACGCCCGCATATCAAACAGCTGCAGTCTGCATAACGTTCGTCGGGGAATAGTATAGGCTATAAATGCACATGACTACTATAAAGCTTATTATTATATCCGTTCTTTTTACCTACTAATGTCAACATCATTTGAGCATAAAGCCTAACCTACTTACAGGCACGGAGCATTCCTCCTGGCGCCCCTGCAGTCATGATTGTATAGGCTACTTTTTTTTTACTTTCACTAATGCCTTTCTTGCTGCATGAGGTGGTTTCCCCTGTATTTTTTTTATGAATGAGCTGACCATTCGCACCTCTGTTCCGTGTTGCCGCTCCTACGCTTTCAGGTGGAGGCGGGTTGCAGGGTAACCCGGCGCTGTGACTAGGTCCACTGGCGGAACGAAAGGCGTACAACAATTACCCACCAACCCGCTTTCACAACTTTCACATCGGAGGCGAGGATCACATTTTCCATGCATTTTCCGGCTTTCAAGGCCGGTGTGAAAGCGGCTAGAGAGAGAGGGATTTATGTTATGTGATTTATGTTACTGGATAACAAAATGTCTTGTTTTCTGTCTTTGATTCTTTGTAATTGCTAAGCGTTGCTAATGTATGCTTTGGCAATGTAAGATGCACCTTATCATGCCAATAAAGCCCTTTTGAATTTGGGAGAGAGAGAGAGAGAGAGAGAGAGGGAGAGAGACAGCCACTAGATACCTGCCTAATGAGTAATGGCCGTGCTTCCCCTCCCTGATTGAGATTTAAGAGGTGTGGATGGGTTGAGCCAGAGGGGGGTCTGTGTGTGTGTGTGTGTGTGCGTGTGTGCGCGTGCGTGTGCGTGTGCGTGTGCATGTGTCTGTGTGTGTGTGTGTGTGTGTGTGTGTGTGAGAGAGAGGTGTGGGTGGGTTGAGTCGGAGGGGGGGAGGGTTGTCGGTGAGTCAGCCGACCTTTCCGAAAGCCCTTCACCCCGCCAGCCTCCACGCAGGGCCCCATTAGCCGTCGGGATATGACAGCTTTTAATTAGATCCAACATAATTAACTGAGGTGCTAATGAAATTTGTGGGCTGCTGCATGTCGCATCTCCAAAACAACAGCAACAACGATAGAAAAAAATAAAATAAAAAATAAAAAGTCCAGATGTGAATCGATTTGCCGAGAGACCGAGCGCAAAATATTCCCGTTGTGTTTCTGTGGCCTTGTTAGCTTAGTGCGCTGTCCTGTGTCTTTTTTCCTAGTGGGCAGCCATCCTCTGTCTCTCTAACTCATACTGACACATCCACTTCATGCTGCTTCTTTTCACAAGCTGGGGCAACGGGCCAGCACACACGCGGGCACACACACTTTATAAACGCACACACACACACACACACACTTTATAAACACACACACACACACACACACACACACACACACACACACACGTGCGCACGCACACACAGCTCCTCGGCAACATCTAAATAGGTAATTATCTGACTTGTGTGAGTGGGGAGGTGGCAGCCAGCAGGAGTCATGTGATCAGCCTAAAACTAAAGCCTACTCAGCAAAGGAATATTAATTGGCCTATTCCAAGTCGACAAGCGTTCAGAGAGAGCGGGGAGAGAGTCTGCCTCGCCTGCCTGTCAACAAGCACTGACTCCCAACTGACTCCCAACTGCCAGCCAGGTTAGCCATGCCTCGCCTGCCTGTCAACAAGCACTGACTCCCAACTGACTCCCAACTGCCAGCCAGGTTAGCCATGCCTCGCCTGCCTATCAACAAGCACTGGCTCCCAACTGACTCTTAACTGCCAGCCAGGTTAGCCATGAATGGCCCCATTGTCGCCGTCGCTTGTCGGAGGCAACAGTATGCCAATAATGTCGACGGCTAGCATGTCGGCCTGCTTCATCGTCACCGTTGGTCAGGTGTCCACACGTATGGACCTGCACTATATTCAGCTCTGAATGAGGGAGGGAGAGAGAGAGCAAAGAGATTTGGAGGTTTGGAGGGAGGTGGGGTCACCCGGAGAGGGAATAATCCATTATATACCGCAGGGTTTTATCATGTGCTATGTGAAGGGTCAGAAATTGGTTTCCTCTGATCAGTAAGGGAAATCAAATACAATAGTGATCTGGAAATTTCCACCCCAGAGCGCCTAGGTATACTGATATCAACACAGCCGCACAATGAAGAAGAATATTAGAAATGTGCCGCCAGGAACAGATTCTTCAATTGCTTTTTTTTCTTGGGTTCATTGATATGCATGCCTGCTTTATTGATATGCATGACTGAGCTTCTACATTGATAATTGCCTGCTGAGCTCCAGATCAATTCTCTCATTTGCTTTCAAAACTCCATGGTGCCATATGTGTGCCATAAAGATGCCTATCTCCTATCTGTGTGTGTGTGTGTGTGTGTGTGTGTGTGTGTGTGTGTGTGTGTGTGTGTGTGTGTGTGTGTGTGTGTGTGTGTGTGTGTGTGTGTGTGTGTGTGTGTGTGTGTGTGTGTGCGTGCGTTGAAGTGGGGGGAGTACAGAAAGGCTAGAAAGTAAAAGCAAAGAAGTAAAAGGGAAAGTAGCCTCAAGGTTTGTTCCACAGCGGGATTACGTGTAAATCTGTGCAGATTGGCGTTTTAGTTGTAAAAACATTGTTCAAAGGCAGTGCAGTCCAGAAATTGGCTTTATAACTTAGTATTTAACAAAAGCCACGGAGCTGTTTCAGTAGGCTATGTACCACAGTAGCCCCGTTTCTCCTCTTTCTGTGTAGACTAGCTACCCTAGAAAGAGTCCTGTGTCTGTACATAGACTTGCCTGCGACTTTAGGCCCAATTATACTCGACGTTAAAGACGGAGACGGCCAGAGCCTTCTGTCTGTACTCTGCGTTCATTTCGTGTGTTTTCTGTCCGTCATCTGAAAGCTTACGGATACGCATGAAACAGAGCAAAACCACACACACACTCATGCATTTGACAGCTACTGCCCACTGGTGAATGTATTGCTTAACATGATACAAACGTGAAAGACGCATGGAAGTATGTGGGCAGTGACGATAATAACGTTTGAAACGGACGCATCTATTTACGTATGAAAATGGAGTATAAATGAGCCAATAGGCTCCCAAGCTGTCTAAATCAGCGATACGGACGTATTTACATATTCTTTTACCAAGCTTTCGACCAGAGTGGCGCTGTTGAGCGCTGTGATGGCTGGGCTCTAGCCCGGAAAAAATAATATCACCAGCACAGACTTCGGATGAAAAGAGGCATTTATGAGCAGCATCGAGCTTTCTAACCCCGACGTCGAGAAGCAATGAACCCTTCTTCTCAAGTAGGGTATGTGGCTTTGAAATGTTTCTGTGACACTTGTAAATACGTCCGTATCGCTGATTTAGACAGCTTGGGAGCCAAAGTCGCAGGCAAGTCTATGTAGCCTACGGAGACGGGACTCTTTCTAGGGTAGCATAGTACAGAGGTTCTCAAATGTTTTTCAGCCAAGGACCCCTTACAAGATAGAAAATATACCGGGGACCCCCTCATTCTCATTTGTGATTTTGGGCTAAGCTTAATAATAATGTAATCCAAGGGCCATTTTAGATTTAAAGCATAAAATATTTTCGTTGAACTATGAAGCTTTTGCAAAAAACAAAACAAACGTTTAAATTTTTTTCCCCCTAAAAACGTTTCGTGGACCCCCTGGCAAAGTGCCATGGACCCCTGGACCCCCATTGGAGAACCACTGGCATAGTATACACAGAAAGAGGAGAAACTGGGCTAGTACCACAGGTGAAGACGTCAGCAAGCAAAGGGGGCGAGCTGACGACTTCCGGATTGCTGTTTACCACCATCCACCACAAGCCACAAGAGGGTGCTCAGTGCAACAAATAAAAAGAGAAACCTTGCATAGATGAACAAAATGTAAAACCAAAGAAAATAATAAACCTGCAAGACAGCACAATTACTTGCTTGCCAGATAAAAAATAATAAAGAATTTTCTCGAACTTCAACAAACTATAATAACCCTGTTACACAAGTACCACTTCCACTGCGGATACAAAACCTGAGCCCGCTACAGCCTCTGAAAGTAGATTTTCAAAATTGTATTATTTTCCCGAATATCAGGAAAATATCAGGGTTAAAGTGTATTATATAAAAACTGTTGTCTCTGTCTGTAATACCTTTTTTACATCAAAAGTCCCACTAGTACACGTGTTTTTGTTACGCAGGAAAGCAGCAGGGGGTAGCAGCAGCAGCAGAAGCATGGCCCTTTGAACTTTTATATCACACTCTCAACCTGCGTTTCTCCACCGCTGCAGGCTGTCTCTTCCCCCTCCCTTTTCCCTTTTCTCACGGCCCTAGGTGCAGGGTCGCTCTATCGGGTAAAGGCTTGGAAAGTTTTACACTGAAGAAAATGCCACTAGTTTGTGGATATTAGTGGGATTTTTGACCAGTCTAAAAGGGGTTTAAGACTCATTTTCTGGTAGGTCTACTTTTACTTAAGTGTGGCTTTCAGGTACTTCATCCACCACTGGCTAAGAGGGACATGTCTGTGAAAAAGAAATTCACAGGTCGCGAGCACACTCAAAATGGATTAAAAACTCACTGGGTGCAGGGCAAGCAAAGAGGTCAGTGAAGAGAGAAAAAGCCAGCACTCCAAATGTCCTTTCATAGGTTTTAATAATTCCTCAAACCCGGGCAGCAGCAACGAACGTTTCAGCCAAAGGCCTTCCTCAGCGTTGAGGAAGGCCTTTGGCTTTGGCACAGTCAACAAACTGTGACTTTCTTGACATGCAAAGTTATGTTTTAAATTGACAAAATTAGCGTTGGCACCCTGTGGCACAATTCAAACGGGATCAAAAAAGTAACCTTATTCTCCGTCCACCGCCATTCATATTTTTCGCAGCGCTGGTACAGGGAGAAAGCAGGAAGTGACGTTTCACTTTGGCTCTCTATAGACTGAAAAGTGTAAGGAAAAAACTAAGCCCGGCCATTAGAGTTTCCATCTCTGCTCTTAGTAGGCTGATGCTAGCTGAGTGCTTCATGAGTTTGACATTTGGACGTACTACAGAGGTTATTCAACCACACAAGCACCTGTTTGCATGTGCAGAGTTCTGAGTCACAGATGTAACAAAGCAGAAGCACGCACGTACGCACGCACGCACACACGCACGCACACACACACGCACGCACACACACGATTAAAACACGATTTCAGACGGCAGCCCGTCTTTATTGTCACACAAACACACTACAACACATGCATGCGGCCACAACACACTCATGCTGGCGGTGGCCGGTGAAATATGTCCTCTGCATTTGACCCATCCAGGCTTGTCCTTTCCTCCAGGGGGCAGGCCAGGAGCAGTGGTCGCTATTTCTTTCCAGCGCCCGGGGACCATCATTGGACCAACTTCAGATGTTGTCGTCACTGGTCGGATGACGATCTTCTGCATGTTTTTAGTGGGGGGTTATGTACGGAGGAACCCTCTGGGGGGTACGGGGAGAACATGCGAACTCCACACAGAAAGGCCCTTTCGACGAGATAGCCCACCTGGGCAGTGGGCACTGAAGATATGGGGGGGTCACAACTCCATCGCCCACAGCGTCCCAGGTGGGAATCGAACCCAGGACCTTCGAGCTGTGAGGCGACAGCGCTTACCACTGCACCACCGTACCACACACACACGCACACACACACACACACACACACACACACACAGCTTGAAACAGGTTTAATTAGGTATCGTTGAAGTGGATAATTCACATGCCTTCCATGCCCACTGCATGTGCTTTTAAGAGAAATGACAACAACAACAACAACAAGACATACGTCATACGGTGATTGCACAAAGAACCATTAGCAGTCTTCCTGAGAGCTGACTTGATAGGTTATAGTTGTGTGCTCTGGCGGACCACCAGGCGCACCTGGTGGTCCATGGACCATGGACCACAGTTTGGGAACCACTGTTCTAATTTATTTAATCTGATAATATGTACAGTATATACATGTAGGTATAAAACTGTAGGAAATTCATTGTGTTTATAGGTGTTGTCCCACGCCCTTATATGCACATGAGTCTAATTTATTATCGAGTTAATATAATGTAGGCTATAAGTCGACTTTACTTTAAAAAAAAAAAAGACTAAATATATGCCTTATGTTATTTAGCCTATAGACTATAGCCGTTTTCAATTGAGCTGTGTGGACAAAGAGAAGGATTAGTGTAGAAAGAACGCTTCAATTAACACCCGTTTTCTGGAAAACGGCCTAGTGAAGACTTGACCTCTGTCTATCTTCTGTGTCTACTGGCGGAACGAAAGGCGTAACACAATTATCCACCAACCCGCTTTCACAACTTTCACATCGGAGGCGCAGGTCACATTTTCCGTTTATTTTACTGCTTTCAAGGCCGGTGTGAAAGCGGCTTCGTTCTCTCTCTGCTTGTATGTGTGCCACTATGCCTGCTTCTCTCTCTCACTCTCTGTTTATAGGACGAATCAGCATGACGTCACTGTACAAATAGCAAAAATAAAGTAGTCAAAAATATTTAAAATGGCAATGGCCCTTTGTAAATAATAAGTTTACCAGTAAATCGGACATACATATATCAGACATTTTGATTGTACCACATATACACAACTGACAATATAGGCTGGACAGCCACCGCTGTCATCAATCGGGGTGTTTTGTAAATTTGTTTTATTTTGACTGATTTCCTGCTCGGCTTGACACAGCCCCACGGATGGCCTGAACAGTCTAATGATTAGGAAAGGAAAGGAAAGGAAATTGCATGTGCTTCCAGGCACTTTGCGGCACTTCCGCGTCTGGTGTGTTGGTGCTGCTAGGATCCTTCCTGCCTCTTCTCCCTCTCCTTTTCTTTCTGTGGTTTATCTTCACATGAGCTGTGTTGATAGTGTTTATGGACGCTGATACTCTTTGGTTGTGGCTTGCCGCCTCTCTTGATGGCCTGTTATGATTGATGGAGAGTGGGTAAAGAGGTAGACCATGTCTGGGGTGCCCCCCCCCCCCCCCCACACACACACACACACACACACACCACCACATTCATCTCTTCAGTTCACCCTTTACACAGCGCTAACTTGACTCTGAACAAGGTTGATGGCTCCAAAACAGTATTAGATGAATAATGTATTCTGTTATACTGTGTGTTTGGACATTTGCAGAGGTGAGTGCAGGCATCAATGTTTCAGGAGGTGTTTTCACGTCACGACACCTCGTTATCATGCCTCGTCATTATGCGCAGATCAGATGAGCCCTCGGAGGCCATTGTGCAGACTAGCAGCAGGTTATCAATGTTACCTGAGGAAAATAATAGCCGGCTCATCCACAATGAACACTCCCCCTCCTCTCCCTAGCTGCCTCTCTTTCTATTCTTTTTTTCTTCTCTCTGGAGCTGGGGTCAGACGACACGACTGTTTAAAAACGTGCCCTTTGAGGGCAGTGCAGACTAAACCACAGTTCTTGAGTAAATACTTGCCATGCCGTTGGGAAGCTGTTCACAGGGCAAAGACGAAGACGAGGGAACACCCATTCCTTGAGTTGACACTCCCTCCCCCCATTCACAACTGCTCACTGTAAATGGGAATTACAAAATAGTTGCTCTGCCGTTTCTTGCTGCATGGCTCAGAAGCTACAGATTACATAGAATTTTGCATTACCACTGCATTTTGAAGTGACACTGATGAAGAATATTACATGGGACTTTGTTCACTTAATTTCTAATTGTATACTTACATTGATTGATTCAGGCACGTTGCCATTTCATAACATTTCAAACGTTTATTCCTCCAAATGCAACTTATCATGAATAGATCAAGTGGACCTGTAAATAACTTTGTGGGTAGGAGTTTTTTTTAATGTGACTCTCTCTCTCTCTCTCTCTCTCTCTCTCTCTCTCTCTTTCTCTCTCTCTCTGGTCAACTCTGGACACTTTTATATCTATTCCATCTTATTCGATTTTAATACCTTATTTTAATACCTTACTATTTACATAGACTGTTTACATTGTTTGCCCTAGTTAACTATGTTGCACTATTGTTGTTGTTGTGATTGTGTTTGTTGTGATTTTTGCACCTATTTACCTACTGCACCTTGTCTGTAACGGAGCCACAGCATAAGAATTTCACACGTGCGTACTTGTACCACGGAGCGACAATCTAAATCTTGAATCTTGACCCGACCAAATCAAACATGTTTGAAAAAAACAAAAAAACAAACTCTGACTCTGAATCTGTGACTGGTCCGGAGTTAGCCCCCATTCACACAGTACGCCGAAGCAACGCTCAACCGAAGCTGTACCTACGCTGAACCCACAAGTTTCATTTAGGCGTCCTTGTTAACAGGCGAAGCCGTTCACACCACCCGCGCGCGTGCCCACGCTCACGCCACGCTGAAGCGATCACTCAGGCCTGACGCCGAATTTCCAAGCGTAACGGCGGGTTCACACATACGCCTAGAGCGACGCTTTAAGCAACGCATAAAATTTAGGCGTCCTTGTTAACAGATGAGAGCATTCACACAGACCGCTGCCACGCTGCGCTGAAGCCACACTCTCGCTGCGCCTACGCTGCGCTGCATTTATCGTTTAGGCGTCTGTTCTATTTTTCAGCGTCTAGGCGCGCTGAACTGTCAAGCTATGCAGGAAGTGAGGAACAAGAATGGCAAAGAAAATAGGCTGGTTAAAATTACAACACTTTATTGTTTGTGCACACTCCATTGTGCTATAGCCTATGTCAGCGCAAATTCATTCACATGATTACCCGAGGGTAAATAATAATTACAGCCGGCCAGGAAATAGACAGACATTGTCACTTGCACATTACAATAAAAAAGAGGTTTATATTACTCACCCATGCTATAAATCAGATCTGAAAAGTGTAAAAAACCGCTGCTCATGTGATCAGCGTAGCGCAGAGCGGGGCTTCAGTGTGGCGTCCTGTGTGAACGCAAATAGGCGCCTAGCGTGCATGAAGCGATGCCTATATGCGTAGGCGTAGCTTAAAGCGTAGCTTTAAGCGTCGCTCTAGGCGTATGTGTGAACCCAGCGTAAGGCGTACGTTCAGCTTGTGCCTGCTTCAAGCTTCAGTTCTGCTTACGTTCAACGTCCTGCGTGAACAAGGGCTTAGTCTGGTTTGTGTCTAGCATTAGTGCTGACTGTGGTCCATCTCTCTGCTGCCTCTCTCTGCTTCATCTGTTTTCTCATGTCATTGTCATTGTTTGTGCCGGCACCTATTGCACACTCAGTCGTCCTGGTGGGCGATCCGTCTTTGACCTGGCACACACAACGTTTTGTCCATTTTCTTTTCCTAATAAGGTTTTCTTGGGGGTTATTTCTTGTATGCTTTTAGGGTCTAAGGTTGGTGGTGCTAGGTTGGCTAGGTAGGCTATATAGAATAGGTACGCTGTTTTGTCCTGCCAATCTGCTTTGCAAGCAGCACTAAAGTTTGAAAGGTTAATTTGTTGAAATCATCCTAACCAACAGATTGTCTTTGCAAAGACAACATTTTTGTCAAAATCGACCGTGATTCTTGGTAAAGTTGGTAAATGCACACTGACTAACCATGAATGTGCCGATTGCATCAGTTGACTGAAGTAACGTCGGAGCGTGACTGGTTCAGGGAAAATAAACCCCCCACCACACAGAAAACTACCGAGAAGGCAATCTCCGGCTGAAGAATGAAGTAGGAACCAAATGGTATTTCAGTCTGAAGAAAAAGTGAGTTGGATCGGCATCATTTTTGTTGTGTGTGAGCTAGCCCTGATCAGTCTTTCTCCCCTCTCCCTCTCCCCATCCTTTCACCAACACCTCCCAGTCTCACTTGCATTCAGTTGATGGTGAATTTGTGAACACGATCACCATGCATTATCTATCTGTCTACCACCACCTCCTCTATCTCTTCCACCTCCAGCCTCAGTGTGGCCTGGAGCCTCATTGACGGACTAGTGACAAATGATGGTCCTCCTGGCTGCTCTCTGCAGCCCAGCTGAAATAGCCCACAGTGGCTGCAGGCTGCTCCCACACAGACCTAATGGAGGGAGGAGACGGCTGGAGATGGATTCCCTCTGTCATTCTCCACTTGAGCATGTTTTGTCCACCTGGCATGTTCAGAGAAAGGCCAACTTGTAAGGAGATTTAATCTTTAACCTAAGTATTCTGCTCACCAAGAAGCTACTGAAGATATAATTTTCCGATGGCAAACTCTTAGCAGATTGTGTGTGTGTGTGTGTGTGTGTGTGTGTGTGTGTGTGTGTGTGTGTGTGTGGGAGGGGGGTGGGAGGGATGAATGACTGAAACGTTTTTCAGGAAATATTAATTTCTCAAATGTTATGTTTGAGGAAAGAGAGCACTGAGTGGTGGTGTGAACGCCCTGTTATTCTTCTAAGTTTTTCTTTCTTTCTTAGTCGCATTCAAACACACTTTTGAGGTGCTAGGGGTGGTCGAAAACTCACCAAACTTTGCACATGCATCAGAAGTGTTGAAAATAGGTATCCGATATGGGTGATATGCAGAGCCGGCCCTCCCTATAAGCATACTAAGCAGCTGCTTAGGACCCTGCAGCCACCAGGGGGCCCCTGTGGGAAAATGATGGCAGAGGTCTGTTCTTGACCAGCTCCCTCTCACACGCTCAATTTTTAAGCTAGAGCTGAGCTTCTGGACTGGTTTTAGCGGCGGAAGCTAGACATTCAGAATTATAGGTAGGTACCATCAACCATGTTATGCTAGCTTGCTCCATGGTAGGAGTTTAGAAAACCAAATAGTAATGGCCGGCCTACCTGCCACCGACATCCGACCGCTTCAGCTCATTCAGAACGCTGCAGCCCGTCTGGTATTCAACCAACCCAAATTCTCTCATGTCACTCCCCTCTTCCGGGACCTCCACTGGCTTCCCATCTCAGCTCACATCAAATTCAAGACACATTTGGATGAAGCCTTTGCAGTTATAGTGACATGTGACTTTACACTGTTTGGATCTCACCTGCAATTACCACCCACTGCCATAGGTGTCACTCAAGAGAACAAAACTGAAATATTAGAGATTATCACTTTAAACTCAAAACAAAAAACAAAAAAAAATCGCAAGTGACCCTATTTGAATTCCAGGCGACCCCACTTAGGGTCGCGACCCTAAGTTTGGGAACCACTGCTGTAAGCCTTAGCACATTTTTCCCTTTTTGTACCATAAAGCAATCTCTATTTTGTATCATAAAAGCAGCAGATTCCCCACCAAATCTGACACACAATGTAAAATGCAGTGTGGAGGCCAGTAGAGGCTTCTCTGCAATGGTCCCATTTGTTTAAAGTAATTAAACCAGTATCTCAAAATTAATGTGGTAATAATTTATTGATGATAAAATGCTAAATGTAGCTCCTTTGATATAAAATCAAACAAGCTGTAAACTGATTGAGAATGAGGCTCCTCCCATCATGTGTGAGCTCTCAATGCCAATTCGAATAAAGCGTGAGTCAGAAGCTGTGCACACAAGGGGTGCCCTCCCATATTTACCAAAAGAGGTGAGCGTCCCCCGACAATGCCGAGAAATGCCAGAGAAGTGGGTCCCTGATGATTAAGAGCTGCTTTGCTCCCCAGGCGTCTCCATCTCCAGAGACACATCATCTCCATGATAGTTTCCAGGCAGGGCTTCAGCCCTCTGACAGATGACAGAGAAAGAAGCCCGGCTACATCCCCCCGTTTTTCTCCCCAATTGTACTTGGCCAATTTCCCCCTGCTGTCCCAGTCGCTGCTCTACCCTCTGCTGGGGAGAGCCGTAGACAAGCACAATGCTTCCTCCAACACATGCGCAGTTG
This sequence comes from Poromitra crassiceps, assembly GCF_964638095.1. Classification (NCBI taxonomy): domain Eukaryota; kingdom Metazoa; phylum Chordata; class Actinopteri; order Beryciformes; family Melamphaidae; genus Poromitra; species Poromitra crassiceps. Next base: position 23,684,089 of record NC_139627.1, on the reverse strand, counting down.
CCAGCCGCTTCTTTATACCCGACAGCGGGGAGCTTCACCGGCAGGACGTAGCACGTGGGAGGATCACGCTATTCCTCCCAGTTCCCTTCTGCCCCGAACAGGCGCCCCGACCGACCAGAGGCGGCACTAGTGCAGTGACCAGGACACATACCCTTCCTACCCGCAGACACTCGTGCCTGTATGGACGCCTGACCAAGCCAGTGGGAACAGGGACGCGGACCTGCAACCCTCATGTTGGTAGGCAGGGAATCTACCGGCACACTACCCGGACGCCCAATTTCAGGTCCTTTAAAGTAGCACTGTGGTTCTCAAATTGGAGTCCAGGGACTCACAGGGGTCCTTGAGGGTGTTTCAGAGGATCCAACTAGAGCAAATTGAGGAATAGTTGAATTTCACTACAATGTTATTCACTAGAATTATCCAAGTTACAGAATGTGTTAATAATGGAGGAATGGTGGCTCCATGGTGCGGTAGGATCCATTGGAATCCGGCCTGGGATCTTTGTCTCTCTCAGCTTTGAACTACTGCATAAAGTAAAGGCAAAAATGCTAAAAAGAGAATGTGTAAGAATGACTACTGTAATCATAGGTTTCACTTTTACCATCCTTATCTCCTGAGATACGGGTGTCGGCAGTTATATCAACAGTAACGAGAGACGAAAACGTTTGAGAACCACTGCTTTAACGTCTGCACCTCAAAGGACTCTCCTCCCATGAGCTAAGCCCTCTGTCATTTAGATGCCCCATTAAATGCTTCCCCTACTGTACATTATGCGCCATTACACACACACACACACACACACACACACACACACACACACACACACACACACACACACACACACACACCTCTTGATATAAGAGAAGGATCCTTGCCTTGCTTTCTGTGGACATGTGAAAGGGAGAAGAGAGGTTCAAACATCCCCCCGCTCTCAGATGAATCACCTGTGCATTGTTTCATAATTAATTAGTCCATGAAGGATGTGAACAAAAGGAAGAGAAGACGAGGGATATTGTGAATCCACTGAGGTAATTAACACCCATTCTTCCAACTGAAACATCGCAGCTTTCTCCAAATAATTGCCTCTTACACCCATAGGAGTTCAATGGCCGTATGTTTGCCTCCACACAAACAGGCAGGTAAGACTGAGTGTGTTATATTTAGACAATAGGAAAAGGAGGACTTGATTTCAAAGACATTTCTCCACCCGGCTGTATTTAACTGTCTTGTGAGGTAAGCCAATAACACGATGTGTAAAACTTCAGTCTTCAGTCTGTGAGTCTCTCTTCCCTTTGCTGGGCACCAAAACATCATTAAAATGACAGAATCAGACATCTTTGGCATAGATACATTCAAAAAAACACCTTGATGCATTACAAACGGAGCCATGGATGAAATATCACAAAGCCCTGCTTGTCTAATATGTGTATTCAACTATCCAACGGGCCTCTGAAACTTGGATTTGTCAGCAGCCCAGGGAGACTTGTCAGAATGAAATGGTTTAATGCAAAATAGATGCATCCCCCATGGTTTGTTTAAAATAGCGGCAACCATTAGCGAGTAGGATTGCGCAGAGGAGGCAAGCCAACCTAAGATCAAGGGAGTTAGCACGTTATCATCCATGCACCGCGCTCTGCATTCGGATACACATGGGGTACCACCCATTGAAATATAGCAAAACAAATTTGATCTAAAAATATGAGCTCCAAAGGCAATTTGAAGTGGACAAATGGAATATTGACGCCCTATTGAAAGAGCTTCGCTGTGATGTTTCTGAGTTTAATGTCACAGCATGCAATTTCCCAATGGGACATAAAGCGGTAATATTTAATGTACTTACCGATTTTTCTGATGGCCATGAATTATGAATGGTTTCAAAAACCCAAGTGAAAAACGCTTTCATCTTTAACGGAATTGAGTCTTTGAACGAAATTGAACAGAGTCTTTAGATAGTCATGTTGCACTCAAACGTAGGCAGGCCATTCAACCAGCCGTTTGTATTGTAAATAGAAAATTATCAAAATCTACAAGCATTAATCATTTGAAATATTCAGGAGCAAGTACAATACAGCCGATTTCATGTAGCTTGAGCTTCAGGCTTTTTTCACACAGCATTTGCAGTCAGTCTGTGGGCATTCATGTTCCTCGCCTCGCTCCCCTGCCAGCCCTTGCCACGCGTAAGTGAGACTGAGTAGTCAAGGTCAACAGCCGATAACGCTCTTAACCTGAGAGTGACCTCGTGGCTGCTCGTTTCACTTGAGGGACCTCACTCTGGTGGAGGCCATTTGTCATGTTCACAACGTAACCGGCAATTACCCCGCATCCATATAGGCATCATGTATCATTGACTCCCAACAACCATCGGTGGACCTCACAAATCCCAGCTGATCCAAATAGGCCAAACATAGCCACCACATTAGAGTTTGACCTTAAATATGGGCTGTTTTTTATACTAATGGTAATATATTAACAATGCACCAGATTGTAGAAACTGCATTTAAGTGTAGTGTCACAAATATTAAAATGTCAATAAATATTGACAAAGATTTGGTTGCTAGGATATACAGTGCTGAGCATTAATGATTCAGTGGTCTAAGTCATTGATTTTTTCATTGTTTTCTCCTGCTTCTCTTAAAATGATTCCAGCGATGATTTGATGGATGTTTTCAAAGCAGTCTTGAAGGATAAGGCTGTTGTTTTTAATGCATTGCTTACCGTCAAACAAACCCTATGAAAATAACAAAATCAACAATGCGTTGGGTGCTACACATACTTTCCTGAGATTGCACATTTTTTTAAATCCAGTTTATTAAGTTGTTTGAGGAAAATTCGGCTGGCCTCGTGCATCACGATGCTGAAACACTGCCCACAGCAACGGCATGGCTCTTTGATGTGTTTTATCTTTTTTTGTATACAATGGAGTCCTGGCTGCATTGGGCAACGGCTACAAGATACTTGTTGGCAAAACAAAATCATTGCTGAATTTGTTATTTTCCTAGGATTTGTTCACGGTAAGCAATGCATTAAAAAACACCAGCCTTATGCTTTAAATGTATAGGAACCACATCCCAATGATTTTCTTGATGTGGTGCTTACGTGTTTTGCTGTCTTTCATGCTGGGGCATAATGCATATTACTCTGATCGTCACGGCACTCTGTGTGGACAGATCTCTGTAAACAGCTCTCACTATGGAGCCAGGATAGTGAAAGGTGCTTGACATTTTGAACAATGTAGGCTACAGCACTTAGGAGGACACTGAAAATACTTTTTGAGATCCGGGGCTATTCATAAAACATACAGGTCACAGTAACCAAAACACCCAGGCCCAATGACGCTGCTGGAGAACATATTGTCGTGCTTGTATACAAGGGAGGGGGCACAGTGAATGAAGGCTAAACTAGACTAGAGCCCCTCTAGTTTAGACTACTTCCTGTTGCAGTGTTTGCTAATACAGTACAATAACAGACAAAGTTAACAGAAATAAGCTATAGGTTTCAAAGGGTTCCCTACAATAGCAACAGAATTCCATTGAAACGGTCTCTATTTTGTAATTGTAAAAAATTAAATAAAATAAAAAATCCCTCTGGTACATTTCATTATTGCTTGCTTGTGTCTCTGCCTGGCGAGTGGCAGGATAAAGGCTGAGAAGTAGTGTAGCCATCCTTTCATTGAACTAAATGAGAAAAGAGATGATGTGCCCCACATGATTATTATCCACTAACAATAAGCTTCAGTAATTAAACACAGGAGGGAAATCCAAGCAGCGTTCTGCTCGTCCACGCCCTCTCACGGTGCATCTCAACATCCTCCATATATCACCTTCACATATGGGTCTAAGTGGGTCAGCCGGCACTTCCCTTGTTGCAGCGTTGCTCAATGGAAAAGAGCATCCACATTCATCATTATGTTGTAAGCTCTTTGTTTGCCGACACAATTATCCCCAAACAATGCCACTTGCTCAAAGTCTTCTTTGGCTTTGGAGAATTTATAATTTCTAGGATATAAATGTCTGGCTAGGAGCAAACTACTTTTGACTTTAGTACAGATTCAAATGTGAAAGTCCATTGTCAAGTTTTCTGTATTTAGCTAGCTCTGGCCAGGTAGACCATGTTCTATAGACTGTATTATTATTAGTAGTAGTAATTACCTGTAGTAGTGTATCCCCCACAGTGAAATTGGGGAATTTACAAAAGTTTGGGAAATGATGCATCGTACTACTACATCCTGGCATTTTCAAAATAACAGAATTGAACACAAAATTAGTTGGAGAGGGTTGTACATCTTTTGTTTGTTTGTTTGTTTGTCTGTTCATTCATCCACAGCGTGTCACACAAAATATCTCAGACACCACTGATCATGCATCTACTTATCTTTGTTTGCAGGCAAGGTTCTGCCAGAGAGGTTGTATAGTTCTTAACATTACCTTAATTACCCTATCTACCTTACCTTATCTTTAGGCTATTTAATTGATTATGATTATCAATCATCAATTCAAAACAGATGAAAAACAGATCAGTCGCTGCAGCACCCAGCTAGCCTGGGAAACTTGTTTGCAATCAAGTTGGTTTCAAATGACAGTACTTCTGCATGTAACCCGGAGGTTCTTGGCAAGCTACAAGTACAAAGAGGACCCAAAGGAGTAATTCACACACATTTACTGTCTATAAAACTACTAACACAAAAGACAACCAACCTCACATCATAACAAAGGGGGGAAATAATGTGTTATGAAGGTTCTAAATGATCAGAGGTAGGACAATCAGGACCTAAGGGACAGACAACAGACAACATAAACAACCGCAGCTCCACCTGCTATTGGTTCGTGATCGGTGAGCTGCGCGATCACTGAACAGCCGACCTGTCAATCACGCCCAGAACATAGATTCTATACTCTAAATGGGTGAGTTTGAGTTATATATAACAATTCACCCCCCCCCCCATACAGGGTTGTCATCAAAGGTCAAATTAGCTGTATAGACCAGGCTTGAACCAGACTGTAAACATGTTTAATCAAGTCAGGCATTTTAACATGGGGGTCTATGGGGATTGACTCCCTTTTGGAGCCAGCCTCAAGTGGCCATTCGAGGAACTATAGCTTTTAGTATCACTTCCGTGGCTTCATCTGTCCAACCCCGAGCTTACCACCTGAGCTAAACGTGGTTTTTGTAAGCCACAAGGAGAGGAGGCGTACATGCCTCGGGTCCCCCTTGGTAATGTGGTCCCGTAGACCATATAACAAAGTATGGACGGAGTCACCGTGATGTCACCCATTGGTTTGTGGACTCATGTTATGAAGCCTCTAGTTTGTCATTTCGGCCGCTGCCATCTTGGTTCTTCTGCAGCGTGAGATCAAGGGTTTCCCACAGAGCCGCAGTTCCGCCTGCTATTGTTCTGTGATCGGCAAGCTGCATGATCACTGGACAGGCAACTTGTCAATCACACCCAAAACACAGTCTTTTCTTTTGTCTATTTTACTCTAGTCTAAACAGTGAGTTATAATACAAATTCACAGTTATCATGAAATGTGAAATAAGCTATAGAACAGTTTTTTTTAACCACCTTTTAATATTGACTGATTTATTTGTTTTGACCAGGTTCCCCCCGCCTCCCCTGGATTTTTCTCCCATTTTCTCCCCAATTGTACCAGTCGTTGCTCCACCCATCTGCCGATCTGGGGAGAACTGTAGACTAGCAAATGCTTCCTCCGATACATGTACAGGAGCTTCACCCGCAGGAGGTGGCTTTTGGGAGGATCACACTATTCCCCTCAGTTCCCCTCCCCCTGAATAGGCGCCCCGACTAGAGGAGGCGCTAGTGCAGCGAGCAGGACTCATATCCCACCGGCTTCCCACCCGCAGACACTTGTTCATTCATTCATAAATTTTATTTATTTGTATAGGGACAGATACACAACATAAACATTTGTCAACGTCTGATGACATGTATCCCAAATTAGCCTAGGCTAATTTGCAATGCCTGTCCCTAGATGTTATTAAAAGCACCTGTGAAAAGCAAAGTACAATGTCTGTAGGCATGTCTGACTAAGCCGTAAGTACCGCTACTGGGAATTGAGCCTGGGCCTCCGCGGTGGTAGTATAGAGGTGAGTGCTTTTTACCTCTACACTCCAGACACTACCCAATTTATTGACTGGCTTTTGTTCTGTTATTAGTGACTAAAGGGCTAAAACACTGCAAAGTCCCAAATGATCTGGAGTGAGAGGGAATTAAGAAGAAACATTTGCCCACCGGTCAACCCACAGTCCCGACGAGGCCTGTTCCCTTGAGCCCGTTGGCCGGTGAATAATTTCAGCGCTGCGTATGATGTCGCTGTCCCCACTGGACCAATTCCAGAGGGGACACATTTTTCACTTTAGTTAGCCGCCATTTTGGCCCAGAAGATTATGAATGTGGGTGTTCTCCTTTGCCTAATGTGGTCTTTCTGAGGCAGTGCATTATGTTAATTAATGATAATTAAGGTCTTGTGAATGTAGTGGAACAGGCATCTGTACATTACTGCATTTTCTAATTACACTGATTGGCCAAAGGGGGGGGGCTGCAATTATGCAATTACAGGTCAAAAAGTGACATATTTGTTACTAAGTGGCCCAGTGTGTGTGTGTGTGTGTGTGTGTGTGTGTGTGTGTGTGTGTGTGTGTGTGTGTGTGTGCGCGTGTGCGTCTGGGCGAGCGCGTGCGTGTGTGAGTGTGTGTGTGTGTGCCCTTACAGAAAAACCACATGAACTTCACAAAATCATCACATGTGCAAAATGACATGTGATCGCATGTGATCACATCTGATTTTGCACATGTGCAATTTCACATGTGATCACATGTGAAAACATGTTAAATTCCACATGTGAAAACATGTGAAACACATGTGAAACATGTGCTTTGCCCGGGAGACGTGTGTGGTTTTGGAACGTTTTCACATATGAAATGTGTGAAACCCATGTAAATTCCCATGTGATGTGTGAAACCTATGTGATTACATGTGAAACCCACGTAAATGTTTTCCACATGTGGAAAACATGTTGCTATACAACATCTGGCAAAACATGTTATCACATGTTATAACATGTGATAACATGTTTTCCACATGTGAAAATGTTCCAAAACCACATGCTTCCCATGGGTTTTACATGTGTTCCACATGTTTTCACATGTGAAATTTAACATGTGTCCACATGTGGACACGTGGTGAAACGTGAGCACGTGAACCTCATGTGTTTTTTCTGTAAGGGTGTGTGTGTGTGTGTGTGTGTGTGTGTGTGTGTGTGTGTGTGTGTGTGTGTGTGTGTGTGTGTGTGCATGCATGCGTGTGTGTGTGCGCGTGTGTGCACCTGCATCAATCATGAGTAATGACATGTTTACATTTCGTCTCATTAGGGGTTCAAGCCCATAAGGCTGAAACTTGTTTCTAGAGTTTTTCCAGACACAGAATTGTTAAATCATAATTATCTCCTCTCTGCCAAGCGAAAGCCTGGAGGGGATCACGTATTCGGTCGTGTGTGTGCATCAGAGATGGAAATAGTAACTACGTATAAATACTTTGTTACTGCACCTAAGTAGACTTTTCAGGTATCTGTACTTTACTGAGTATTTATTTTTCGGACTACTTTTTACATTTACTCCCTACATTTTCACACGAATATCTGTACTTTGTACTCGTTACATTTTCCAAACAGGCTCGTTACATTAGTTTTAATGCATGACAGACAGAAAATATGCGTGCATGGAAAAAACATATCACACAAATTATTAATCAAACTAGTCTTTATACATCTTAAGACGTGTTTAGAGGGGATCTTTTTAAGTTGAATAGTCTTTGACTTATATTTACTATAAATATTGCATGCTCATTTCTTATTGTAGGAGTGATGCATGTTGATGTGAGTTTCAGTTAGCTTTGCACATGCAGAAACAGCTGGTAGAAACACTTTTTACTTTTATACTTTATTACATTTCAGAGCCTCTACTTTTTTTTTACTTTTACTTGAGTAAACAAGTTGAATCAGTACTTCTACTTTTACCAGTCTTTTTTTTACACAATTAACTTCTACTCAAGTAAACAAAACTTTTCCCATCTCTGTGCGCGCACGTGCGGGACTGTGTGTTAACCGTTGCAGTTGGGATTCGATTTGGCCATGGTTAGGCATAGCGGTGCCTGCACTTTTATTGTATGATAAAGTTGTGTTGACGTTGACTGCTGTTATTGGTTTGATTAATGGTTTAATAGTCCGACTTGATGGAAGCATGCTGCTGCATGAATCTGTTGATCTCAAATGCTGCCTGCGCCGCTGTGAAACAACAACGCTAGCTCGTTGCTACACGCTGAAAATGGCAATGACGCTCCTCCAGTGATGATAATGGGGAGGGCCTCAGCAATGCATAGAATAGATCCCCCCCCCCCCCCTTCCCCTTCCCATGGGGAGCCATGATGTTGGTGGTGGCACGGGAGGAGGTGGGGCAAAATGACCGGAACATGGGAACAACAGTGACTGCAGAATGACACCAAAACCGGTAACCGGTATTATTATTATTATTATTATGATTATTATTATAGACTAGTGCAGGAGGTGTTGGCAGTGCAGTGCAAATCAACTTCACATTCCCTGTACGCTGCTGTGACACAGTACAAACAACCGGCATGACACACTGTGCGAAACAAATTGCGGATTTAAAATCCTGACCTCACCCTGTTTCCGTCTCAGTCTCAAGGAGACATCTTCAAGCCAAACGCTGAGAACATAATGCACATGTTGAATGGCAACATACGTCTCTCCTGCTTCAGCGGGCGAGCCAGCAGGCTCCTGCTCCGTGTAGCTCGAGGGGGTCGTCATGCCTGGATGTGAGGGACAGATCCAATCTGAACCACAGGGGAGGAGAGTCACCCTAAAGGCTACAACACCACAGACAGGCACAAAGTGGCTAATGTGCATCCGCAGTGCAGAGACAATGCTCTCCTTTTCCTGAGAAAAAAATGAGAGACTCATCGCTCGAGCGGCAGACTTTGTTCTGCTTCCACCTCTAACTACAGAATCTCTGCTGTAGGTTTTCCATCTCTTTTGCAGCCTGTGACTGTAATGATGACGAGTGCCTTTTTTTTGCACTGGACAATGGACATAGTAGCCGTCGCTTGGAAAGGAAGGTTAAAGTCGAGCTGATTTAGTTTTTTCGATTTTAGATCACATACCTGGTTATTCAGTGCACCTATTTAACAATGTATGCAAAGAAAATCACAAAAATCCAATTTCAATAGTTTTTCAAAATTCTTCACATCAAAAGTTCATTTTTCAAGATTTCATTCATAACTGTAATCTACAGTATGCTGACGTCATTTGTACTATCACATTTCTACCCCATTTCAACCAATCATACAGTCTCACGACATCGACATGACAGCTGTCAATCAATCTTCACTGCGAGGAGAAAATTCTGAGCAGGCAAAATGGCTGCCTAGTGCCTATGGGCAGACTTTTCTAGCCCATAAATGTTAATATATTTGGCCCATAAGTATGTAACATACAAAATAAAATGGTAATGTCTTCATTTAATGTAGAAGACATGTAACTGCAGGTCGTTAACTCGCATTCCAGGAATATCGTTGTTGACTGCCCACCTTGCCGGGGTAAGGGCAGCAGCACTCTAATACCCCATTCAAGACAACTCGGACCACCGGAAAAAATGGGTTCCGACCTGTAAAAAGTGAATTGAACGGCTTGGAAATTCGGGTATTATTCAGAGCTCCGAAAACCATTGAAACGCAGGGATTTCTGATAGCATTTATGTCATAAAAGCACAAATAAACAAACACCTACCTCCACATTGAGGTATGAGCTCCAAACAGCTCAAAAACTGATCTGGGAAGAAGTTCAGTTTCCTGGTTTTAGTCCGCTATGCTGAGGCGACTCACTCTCAGAACATCTTAGCGATGCTATTGTCAGGGTTGTTGCGCTGTGAGCGATGTTATTGGCTGGGCTCCCACATGGGAGCTCTACAATGCCTCCGCCTGAAAATGTCCTGGCCACAGCCAAACAAATATAAACAGCACCAAAATCAGGCAGGGGGCAGCATTTGGCCATAAACACACTGCTACAGTATTGTGTGCGACAGAATTGATGTTTTTGAGGGGAAACTTTTCTATAATGAGAAAAAATTGCATAGTATACCTTTAAAGTTATAATATCTCAGTTTTGTTCTCTTGGGTGACACCTATGGTGATGAAGAGTAAGTGCAGGTGAGATCCAAACTGTTGCATATTTGACATTAGTCAGTTTGTTCAGCCATAGTAACCACGTGTAATACTAGCAGACACCGGAAAAAAGTAGCTTGTTATCCTACTTCACACAAGACTTGTCGGGAACCTACAGTAACCTACAGAGTGAGTCTATTGTGTTAGCTCCGCCCACCCTGTGTCACCACAGACACCAAGTTCATAAAATGCTGCAATACTGAAAATGCAAATAAGGCTTCCATCAATGGGCCGTAGGCTCAATCACCATTGTGTTAACTCACTATCACGACTAGTGACTCAACAGATATTTATTTAGATGACAATCTTTGAGATTATAACTTTAAACATTAAATTAGAATCAAACTGTTACAGCTTAGCCAATATTTGAGTAAGCAACATCTTACACATTAACATTGAACCTACTGTATATGACGGATCGGTGTAGGTAAACAAACTGGAAGGCGGAGGCAACTGCAGTTTTAAACAGCAGTTCAATGTGAAACCATGCCTTTGTTGAACTCTAACTGCTCCTTCATACTTCATACTACGGCTGGAAATCACCAGCAGTCTCACAATTTGATCCAATATTACTATTCATGGGGGAAAAAACAACAACGTAAAAAAAAACTAGCCACCTACCTAGGGATATTCTTAGGCAATCAGAGTACCATGATGTATTGTATTTTGACAGTGTTACAGTTATTATGCATTCAAAATGATAAAAAAGTGAAGAAAAATAATTTTCAAGGAGCCTTCTAATAATTTCCCAACATGTTGGCCCCAGGTTGCATCATACCTTGACTGGCACATTAGATTTATCAAATTATTTCGGTCATTAAATTGATTCCTAGAGGTAATCAAACTGAAATAGATTATTCAATTTATGTAATAATAAAAGAAAAAAGAAAATTTGGGCGATGGGGCTGGTGATGTTAAAGAGTTGCACTGACAGCTCAGTTCGTCTGGTGTGTGTGAGAGAGGGTTCAAATGCGGAATCAAAACTATTAAAATTGGGAACTATGCAATTACATCTTCTTAATAGAATCAAGCTTTATCATTGTGAATGATGCATATACAACAGCCCTGCACACCTTGAGTGAAATTTATTCAAACAATCTCAGTCTGCGAATCAATTTGATGCAACACTGCAGCAATCACCCCTCATTGACATTCAGAGGATTCCACATTTCTGTTTCTAACATCATTGGCTCTGACAGTTCAAGCCTATTTCTGTAACAGATGACATCATGTGACAGAGATGACTCAACTCTTAGACGAGGGGATGTGGAGCTCAGGCTGCTGCTGCAGTGCTATCACATTAGCTTTCCACAGTATTAGCTTATTTGTGCCCATTTATTCCAATTGTAAACAGGGTGGTAAGTGAAATTCTGTCCTAATGGGGTGTGATGGCATGTCAGTCCTAACCTGACAGAGAGAATGAACAATCCCATGGGAACAAAATGTGTTCATCTTTGGCGATTGGTTGACAGCAATGCTGGCACACAGGGTTACTTTGCAATGTAATTACAACATTATCGACAGCCTGACACCCGGGCTATTGCCGTTAACTCAATTCACATGCCATTTAGTGTCGTTCAGCTTCATCTGCATTATTCAAATGTTTTCCTCTAAACATTGTTTTATGTTTATCCACTGCTGGAATCAGGGATGTATTACTGAACGGGCCTATCGGCCTATCGGCCCAGGGGCTCAAGAGCTCAGGGGGGCAATAACCCAGAGCCTCTTCGCAGGGCCACCGCGTATCTTGGCCCGGGCCTGGGATGAAATGATCCCTGTTAGACCCGCCAACGTAATAAATCACAAACGTAATACAAATCTGCAGCTTTTAATGATGATGTAATTATCCCACTAACGTAATAAGTTTCCCACAAATGTAATCAGTTGCCTACCACAAACGTATTTACGTCATTTCCCACAAACGCAATAACTGTTACGTTTGCAGGGATTTGTTACGTTTGCAGGAAGGTGAAAATCTTCAGTTTCCAAAATTGTATAACTTCCACAAATGGAAATCACTATAATGTATCAAAGATGGCGACGACGATGAATATCGGGATGTGGTGGCCAACTTTGTCACATGGTGTGAGAAGAACCACCTGCAGCTCAACGTGTCAAAGACAAAGGAGCTGGTGGTGGACCTGAGGAGGGTCAAGGCTCCGGTGACCCCTGTTTCAATCCACGGGGTCAGTGTCGACATAGTGGAGGATTACAAGTACCTTGGAGTGTACATTGACAATAAAGTAGACTGGGCTAAGAACTCTGATGCACTCTACAAGAAGGGGCAAAGCCGTCTCTACTTTCTGAGACGGCTGAGGTCCTTCAACGTCTGCCGGACCATGCTGAGGATGTTCTATGAGTCGGTAGTGGCTAGTGCCTTCCTGTATGCTATTGTGTGCTGGGGCAGCAGGCTGAAGGCAGCGGATGCCAACAGACTCAACAAACTGATCCGTAAGGCCAGGGACATTGTGGGGCTGGATCTGGGCTCTCTGACTGCGGTGTCAGAGAAGAGAACGTTGTCCAGGCTACGCTCCATCATGAGCAATGACTCGCACCCACTCCATGGCGTGCTAGTCAAACACAGGAGTACGTTCAGTGAGAGACTGATTCCACCTAGATGCAATACGGAGAGGCACAGGAAATCATTCCTGCCTGTGGCCTTTGGTCTATTTAATGCCTCTCTTAAAACAGCACCTCAGAGACGCTCAGTCTCCCTGAGACTGAGCCAGCCGATAGGTTAACTGTGCCTGGCTGAGCCACGTGTAACGTATAGGGCAAGCCGACTTAATATAAGTCCAGGGTGCAATAATGATAATTGCACGGAATGTATACTTACTCTACGTATTTTGCTTACTTAGACATATTCTACTATTTTTGCTTCTATCGCATTTACTACTGTTATTCTATGCTATGTTGTGTTCTTCTGCTTATTTTGCTTAATATCACATTTACTACTGTTTATTTTATGCTATGTGTGTTCTGTGAGCGAGCTACTATAACTTGTCCCAATTTCCCCCCGGGGATCATTAAAGTCTTTCTGATTCTGATTCTGATCAAAATCTGCATTTTATATAAGTTGCCATCTCTGCAACAGCAATGACATTTTCTTCTTACATATCTTGTCTTTTAAGATTCTTGCCTCTATACTGATCAAGTGTTATTGAAATGAAACTGCATTATATTAATTGTAAGTTTAAATTATAGTGTGTGCAAAAGCTCTGCTCCATAATTTCAGAAACTGGAATTAAAGTTAATGAGAGTGCATGAGAAAAACAACCCACTATACTTAATGGACTTCCATCTAGACAGGTGCACAGCACACTTGAGTACTTGGACCTTTGAAACAGGTCTGATGAACATTTCAGCTCGCAGGTATGATGCAGTTTGTCATCACAGGAAGTCCTAATGCATTCTCAAGCATCCTATTCCTATTCCTAGGGAACAGTGGGCTGCATCGAATAGAGGGGTCAGACGGACATGATGCTTCATTGATATGCTTTTAAAACATTGTACGTGTTTGTTCTGCTCTCTTGCCTCTCCCCCTCCCTCCCCCTGCTCTCTGCCAACTCTTGCTCCCCTCTCTCTCCCTCCTACCCCCCCCCCCCCCACACACACACACACACACAAGGGGATGAGAGAGGGGAATCTGATTGGTTGTGTAGATCTAACCACGCCTGTGAAATAATTATACTAATCCAGCCCATTTCACCTTTGTATGAGCTGTCAAAATGAACACTGCGGTGTATTGGCTCGCTCCTAGCCAATCCTGGCGCTTGAATGCTGTGTAGGCAGACGAAAGGCGTGCTTTGCCTGCAAAGGCTGTGGGTTCCAAACGCATGCATGACAACCTTTGGCGCTCTAACGTTAGGCTCAAGAGTTTCATTAGTCTGAGTCTCAATGGAGAATGACCCATGATGGTTTAAATGCTGTTTCAAAGGCTTTCCCACCCTGATAAGAAGAACATTCTGGTACAAACTGTGGCCATGTCCACACGGAGACGAGTTTAGGTGTATCCGCTAAAGTTTTTTGTCATATAGACGTTTCGTCCAGACAGAACCAGCGTTCTGGGAGTATACGTTCTGGGAGTATACGCTAATTTTTGAAACCGGGTCCCAGAGTGAATAAATCTGAAGACGCCAACCTTGCATTTCCGTGTTTACAACCCATACGCATCTTTCCTGAACCAATGACGCCATAGCCCCACCTCTCTCCGCCAGCAACAATGGCACAGTGCACTAGCGTTCGTGCTACAGCAGCTACTGAGCCTGTTAGGGCTCTTGCAGCAAAATATAATGCTCCTCTATTACCACCATCAGCAACAAGTGGACACGGAGAACAGCGTGTACAACATCCTCAGGGCTCCACAGCTGACTCTTCCCATCCACCCCTCCCCTCCCTTCAGATATTTCCCAGAAGGCTTAGCGGCTGCTAAGTTTTTACAATAACACAAACAAAATCAGGCTAAACGTGTTAGATAGAAATAATATTTATTTTGAATACAACATGCAATTCTGGAAAATTTTAATATTGGACCAAATGAAATGTAAACCCTGAGTGTAACAGACATACTCGGGCTGCTCTATATATATCCCTCGCAAATACAACGTGAATAGGGAAGTGAGAGGTTTGGCCTGGCATATATACTACAGCGGTTTCAGTGGTATTCAGTGGTTTCATGTGGATACACACATTTCTTGAAATTATTCCGTGTTCATTGAAAACTTTTCTTAAACGGGAAAAAAAAATCGCTTCCGTCTCCATGTGGACATGGCCTGTGACTTCTTGTAATGATACATTGACAAGTTTAGTCTCAAAATCTCAGTATCAGTATGTATTGTAAATATCCATATTTACAACGCCTCCACCCGCAAACTCCCACCCAAGTTCTACCAGGGCCACTGGAAGTCACTTTAAGCAGGGGGTGCTGGGAGGAAGGGACTCTCAAAAAATTTACGTTTTTTTTTTTTACATTTTTTTGCCATATTTAGAGGAATATCTCATTTTAAATTAACATTAGGATACTGTTGTGATGTAATTATTCAGTATTTTCTCCTTTTCTCACTCATTCAGAGCAAAGAGGGAGATATACCACCGGGGCACGGTGGCTCAGTGGTAGAGCTGACGCCTCGCAGTCAGAAGGTCCTGAGTTCGATTCTCGCCTGGGACACTGTGGGCGCTGTGGTTGTGTTCCCCCCCATATCTTCAGTGCCTACTGCCCAGGTGGGGTATCTCGTCGTAAGGGCCTTTCTGTCTGTGTGGAGTTTGCATGTTCTCCCCGTGCTCCCCCAGGGGGGTTCCTCCGTATATAACCCCCCCCATTAAAAACATGCAGAAGATCAGATCGTCATCGTCATCCGACCAGTGACGACAACATCCGAAGTCGGTCCCCGGGCGCTGTACGAGAAAGCGACCACTGCTCCTGGCCTGCCCCCCGGAGGAAAGGACAAAGCCAGGATGGGTTAAATGCAGAGGACAACCGTCAGCATGTGTGTGTTGTGGCCCTCCGTGCATGTGTTGATTGTAATCGTGTGACAATAAAGACGGGCTTGTCCGTCTGAAATCGTGTTTTTTTTTTATATAGCATGATGATAATGCTCTATATCTCCCTATTTTCTCTGAATACACCAGTTAACATGACACAGACTTAACATGATAGAAATATTATCAGCAAACTTAATGACTAGACTAATTATTCTGATCTGAATGGCATATATCAAGAAACATTGACTCCTCTCTTTGCTGTATAGTGGGAGGCAGTGGCGCCGGAACGAGTTTGCAATAAGGGGGACAAAAATATATATATATATATTTTTTTTTTTTTTCTTTTTGTATCTTTTTTTCGGCGCCCGTTAGGGCGCCGACGAAAAATTGACGTTTTTATGGACGTTTGGATGATTTTTAGCCATATTTAGATGAATATCTCATTTTAAATTAACATTAGGATTATACTGTAGTAATGTAATTATTCAGTATTTTTCCTTTTCTCACTCACTTGGTGACCTGCTCTCCCTTTAGGTAATTTTATAATTACACTACAACAGACAGCAACACAGGCAGAAACACTGAACTTATTATTATTATTATTATTATCACTTCGAAACACAGTGCAAAACTTGTCATCTCAACACAAAAATAAAATAACAATAACCGTATACGATTATAGCAGCAGCCAATGACAGTGAGTGCAGTACAGAGTCCAGGTCTGTCTGTCTCTCAGGTGTAATAATCCCACAATGATCATGGCTTTAACAAGTGTCACAGTTAGGGATGGGCATTTTAAGCAATTTAAATACTCGAGTACTCTCCTTATATTATGAACGAGTGCTCGAGCACTCGCGCGCGGGGGGGGGGGGGTCTGTGTGATTACTATGGTAATGACTGAGCAGGGGTAATTTGCTGTATATGGGGCTGTTCACACATAACGTTTGCATTTTTGCATGGAAAAAGCGCTACCTGGAGCATTTTTGGTCAATATCACAGTCAGTCCCTCTGACTGTGATATTAGGTGACGCTAAAGCGAACATCTAAAGCCTACCTCAAACAGTATCTCCGATGGTTGGATGGATGGCATTAGCGCTTTGGAGCAGACAAGTTGTGAAACAAGCGAATGCATTTCCAATAGCCTACATGTCCATTGTCCAGCAATGTCAGGTTATTGTGTAGTATCATCCCTTTTGCTTTATGATCACTGTTACACTTAAATCCACGGATTACAAGGTCCGGTGTTCTGCCAAAAAGTGAAAACTGCCCACAGTGCCCAGTGTGATTAACGTTACAGCTGCAGCTAAATAGTGATCACCATGAAGCCATTGTCTCCCAAAAAGTGATGTCTCCCAAAAAGTGATTCTTTCTCCACATTTCTTGTGACTACCGTTATGGGAAACGACAGTGTAGTCAGTAAACTAGCGTTACTGCAAAGTTTTGAATGAGTTTTATCGGGCGTGCGCTATGAAGAAGTGTGCGTCTCCTTCGGGAGCATATCTTCAGCCACCATTTTCGGGATGAGCTGGAAAACTTCCGGTTAAAACTTTCAAAAGAATGTTACTTAAACAAAAGTAAATAGCTTATTGATGCACGTTGGAGGAGAAAAGGTATTTCAACGAATGAAGCAGCAAACCTTGTATCAAAATACTCGTTGTGATGTTATATGGCGTGAAACTGTGGCTGTAACGCATTACTCAAAATAAATAAGGTTACGTTACAATAAGCGTTTTATTTTGAAAGCAACAAAGCGG